>NC_057806.1:604587407-604771953 GCF_018294505.1 Triticum aestivum
AAATCGGGATTTTACCGGAGTACTGGGAGGTTACCGGAACCCCCCGGGGACCATATGGGCCTTAGTGGGCCTTAGTGGAAAGGTGAATGGGGAAGCCCAAGGTGGCTGCGCGCCTTCCCCCTCCCCTAGTCCTATTAGGACTAGGAGAGGTGGCCGGCCCCCCTTCTCTCTCTCCCCACTTGAGGATTCCTATTCCAACTAGGATTGGGGGGGGGGTCCTACTCCCGGTAGGAGTAGGACTCCTCCTGCGCCTCCATAGGGCTGGCCGCACCCCTCCCCCTTGGCTCCTTTATATACGGAGGCAGGGGGCACCTCTAGACACACAAGTTGATCATTGAGATCGTTCCTTAGCCATGTGCGGTGCCCCCTGCCACCATATTCCACCTCGATCATATCGTTGTAGTGCTTAGGCGAAGCCCTGCGTCGGTAGAACATCAAGATCGTCACCACGCCGTCGTGCTGACGGAACTCCTCCCCGAAGCTTTGCTGGATCGGAGCCCGGGGATCGTCATCGAGTTGTACGTGTGCTAAGAACTCGGAGGTGCCGGAGTAACGGTGCTTGGATCGATCGGATCAGGAAAACGTACGACTACTTCCTCTACGTTGTGTGATCGCTTCCGCAGACGGTCTGCGTGGGTACGTAGACAACACTCTCCCCTCTCATTGATGTGCATCACCATGATCTTGCGTGTGCGTAGGAATTTTTTTGAAATTACTACGTTACCCAACACTGAAGTGGGAAGGGAACCAGCCCCTGGTGGGCTGGTGCACCCCCCATGGGCCTCCCCTGCGCCTAGGATTGGGAAACCCTGGGGGTGGGGGCGCCCCACTTGGCTTGGGGGGCAAGTCCCCCCTTGGCCACCACCCCCCCCCCTTGAGATTCAATCTCTAGGGGGCCGGCGCCCCCCCCCCCCAGGGCCCCTATATAAAGAGGGGGGAGGGAGGGTTGCGCACCCCAAGTCCCTGGCGCCTCCCTCTCCCCTCGTAACACCTCTCCCTCTCGTTGGAGCTTGGCGAAGCCTTGCCGAGATCACCGCTGCTTCCACCATCACGCCGTCGTGCTGCTGGATCTCCCTCAACCTCTCCTTCCCCCTTGTTGGATCAAGAAGGAGGAGACGTCTTCCCCAACAGTACGTGTGTTGAACGCGGAGGTGCCGTCCGTTCGGCGCTCGGTCATCGGTGATTTGGATCACGACGAGTACGACTCCATCAACCCCATTCTCTTGAACGCTTCCGCTCGCGATCTACAAGGGTATGTAGATACACTCCCCTCTCCCTCATTGCTAGATGACTCCATAGATTGATCTTGGTGATGCGTAGAAAATTTTAAAATTCTGCTACGTTCCCCAACAGGTGCCGATGATTGAGGCATGTTTTTCTGACTAGTAGTATTCTCTAAGAAAGTTTGATAGAGAATATTATTACCATCAGCAATATGACTTTCAGTTTCAGCCCATTGCTCAGGAGAAAAGGTAGTACTCATAGAGGGTTTAAGCTACTCGGCCTGAAGAGGAGGAAACTTGATTTCTCCCAAGGGAGTGATGTTGCCTTGATGATCCTTCTTGAACTTTCCAAGGAACTCATGCAACTCCTTCACTTCACGCGCCTTCTTATACTCCTCATGAGCCTGGCGATGCTCAGTCGGTAACTCCTCAAGATTGGGTTTAATGATGTTATCGGCATCCACTTCAGATGGCTTGTGAAGATCAAATATGATGGATGATGTTGATGATTGATCATTTGTCCCCAGCGGAGTCGCCAAAAAGTGTGTTGACACACGAACACGTCATGTATACCCTCGACGCAGGGGGTGATGCACCGCACCTCGCATCGAAGGAGATCCGACCGGTATTGCGATACGCAAGACAAACAGCGAATGCTTTTTGTAGACCCGAAACCTCACACGCGCGGGAGAGACCACTTCAAGGTGTGCGGCAGCTATAGGCTGCCCTAAGTCGATTCACTTGCCCCTAGAGCCCCGGGATTCGCAGCTCTAAATCTCGAGGAACATCGAAGAACCATAGAGAAAACAATGGAGAGATAAAACATAGATGAAAAGGTAGTAGATTGGTATTTCGATTGTGTGTTGTTCAATCTGCCATCACCTCCAACATATATAAGAGGCGGCTGGACTTCCCGTACAAGAAAAGGACTCTAAACCTTGTCCAAAATCTTCCAACTTAACCGAACTCGGATCTAGGTATGCCTGAGATAATTGTTCGGTTTTTGATTTCTACAGCCATATACTATCTTGGATGGAGACGTGCCCAAAAGAAACTTTAACTGTTTCAATGAGACGAACAACCTCCGTGTTGAACACTTTTTCATCTGAGGTCATCTGGATATCTTCACATGCCCATCTTTAGCTTCTGGTCAGATTAGTCGACATAGTCGGGCTAAGAATTCTATGTTACCTCCCTAGTTTTCCTGACCTCGGATTTTGAGTCCTCGGATTGAGTCCTCAGATTGGGTCTTCGGATTGGGACATCGGATTGCATATGACCTCAGATTGAGTCCTTGGATTGGGACATCGGATTGAGTCCTCAGATTGGGTCTTTGGATTGCATATGACCTAGATTTCATATGATCTCAGATTGCATATGTCCTCGGATTGCGTCCTCAGTTGGGTCCTCGGATTGAATGTGACCTCAGGATTACCTAGGACCTCTGATTGCGCGACGGGATTTTTCAGCCAGATCTTGTTTTGGCTCCACAGGTCGCATATGACCATAGATTGAGATGATGTATATATCATAATCGAGACAAAGACATTTCATTCAGAATACTCTTTCATTCGAGGTCATCTTGAAGGGGTAATCGGCTGAACAATACTCCAGAACCCTGAATCTCAATATATCGAGCTTAGTTACCAGTAGTACTTTAAGTTTGCAGTATTAACATACAATGTCGGTAAGAGCATCCTATGAGGGCTTTGAGCATCGATTAGCATGTGTGCCTGTGTGTGTTTTTTTGTGTTAATCATTAGAAGATAACAAAACACATGGTTTCTATGTCGTACCCGTCTACGTTTTTTGCGTTAATGATCCATAAGTCAGTTACTTGTGCGATGTTTCCTAATAAACCAGGCGTACCATTGACCAAAAAAATCAACTACATGTGTACATTTTTTTGGAGACGGGATCTGCCAACTTTCTTTTTTTCTCGCACACGAGTATTTTACGCGCTTCATCTATGTTGTGTGTTTCCCCCACCCAAGTTTCAAGTTTCGTAGCAAAATTTTCATTAGGCGCGCGATGTCAGAATTTATTCCCCTGACCATATCCCCACCCTCAGTATCCCCCCCCCCCCGCGCCTCCCCGTACCGGCATCTCAAACCACCGCCGCCACAACCAGAGCTTCAACCACATCTACGTTCTGCTCGGATCCAGTCAGGTAACCCACCAATCTCTATCATGACCCCGGCCTGATTGCTTAAATGGTGCCTGCGAAACATCCTCATGCCTCCAAATCCCCACCTCCAGGAGCTGATGGCGGTCCATGGCGCGATGGCCGTTGTGCATGTTGGCCCGGAGGAACACGTCGCCTCCGCCGCGGCCGCCGACATGGTGCAGGCTCTGGCCTAGATGAAGTGCTCCAGCGACTACCCCCCAGGACTTAAGAGGTAAGATCTGACCAGCTAAATCTTACCAATACCACTTACAACGGCTATGATTTGTACGGATGATGTATTAAGCATGTTCGTGCCTTGTTTATTTCAGTAGTTAACACTGTGTGATGTTCAAATATTACCATGTCCAGCTCAATTTCACCAATACCAGCAATAAATTTACAATACATGGCTCATGATATCACTAGAGATGCTACCCATTTGCTATTTTTAGTGGATGCTAACCCTGTTGTGCTTGACATGCTTGTCCATGTACTTACGCAGGGTCATAACGGCCGATGATGTTATTTGCCGTCGAGGTTAGCTGCATCCCATGTCTTACAGTATTTCACATCATTTGTGCAATTGCAGTTTAACTTTTACCATTTACTGGTTGCCTGTAGGTACAAATGTCAGTGGCACTGATCAACGCTTCGACCCTGAGGAACAGCTCGCTTCCACCGTCGCTGACTTTGGGCGGGCTCTGGCCAATATGAAGTTCCCCAGCAAATACCTCTCAGGACTTACCAAGTATGTACTCACCAGTTCAATCTTACCAATACCAGTTGCAATGAATGACTATGTTCTGTACGGTCGATGTATTAAGCATGTTGTAGTAAACATGCCTAACACATTTTAGCTACTTTCCCTACCTTTTTATAGACATATGGGCCATTCTCTGCTCTAGCAGCACCTGCCTTGTGATGTTTAACTATCCCAATTGCATTTTTATCAGTACCGGTTTCAATGTCTATTAAGTCTGTTGCAATTAACAGTTGAATCCATTTTTAAACAATTGTATTTCAATGGGTACAAACTTACGAAACATGACTTAGGATGTTGTTAAGCCTGTTGCAATTAGCAGTTATATCCATTTTTTAATCTGTCCATTTGCTACCATCCTACTCTCCGCAATGAAGATATACTAGAGATGCTGCACATTTGCTATTTTTGGTGGATGCTAACCCTGTTGTACTTAACATGCATGTCCATGTACTTACGCAGGGTCATAACGGCTGATGCTATTGTTTGCCGTCGAGGTTAGCTGCATCCCATGTCTTACAGTATTTCACGTCATCATTTGTGCAATTCTAGTTTAACTTCTACTATTTACTGGTTGCCTGTAGGTACACATATCAGTGGCACTGATCCATGCTTCGACCCAGAGGAACAGCTCGCCTCCGCCGCCGCTAAGTTTGGGCGGGCTCTCGCCAAGATGGAGTTCCCCATCAACTACCTCTCAGGACTTACTAAGTATGTACTCACCAGTTCAATATTACCAATACCAGTTGCAATTAATAGCTATGTTTTGTACGGTCGATGTATTATGCATGTTGTAGTAAACATGCCTAAAATGTTTTAGCTATTTTCTTTACCTTTTTATAAACAATTGGGCCATTATCTGCTCTGGCAGCACCTGCCCTATGATGTTTAGCTCTGCCAATTGCATTTTTATCAGTACCAGGTTCAATGGCCATTAAGCCTATTGCAATTAACAATTGTATCCATTTCTAAAGAGTTGTATTTCAATGTGGCTACAAACTTACAAAACATGAATTAAGATGTTGTTAAGCCTGTTGCAATTAACAGTCGTATCCATTTTTTAATTCGTCCCTTTGCTACCATGCTACTCTTTCGCAATGAAGATATCACTACAGATGCTCCGTTTTATTACCATTTGCTATTTTTGGTGGATGTTAACCCTGTTGTAGTTAACATTGGCATTCCATGTACTTACATAGGGCTAGAATGGGCGATGTTGTTGTTTGCCATCGAGGTTAGCCGCATCCCATGTCTTATACACCATCTATTCCTAAATATAAGTATTTTTAGAGATTCCAATATAGACTACATAAGGAGCAAAATGAGTGAATCTAGATTCTAATCTAAACTATATCTATAGTTCTATATACATCCGTATGTAGTTCATATTGAAATCTCAAAAAAAATACTTGTACTTAGGAACATAGGTAGTTGTATTTTACATCATTTGTGCAATCTCTGTTTAGCTTCTAACATTTACTGGTTGCTTGTAGGTACATATATGAGCGGTACTGATCCACGCTTCGATCCCTTTTGCGTATGGGGCAGTGAGATATTCATGAACAAGCGTCAAGTGAGGAAACTAAAAAAGATTGTTAGGCGAAAGAAACAGGTGATTGGAGTTAAGCTCTTTATTTACACTTTGTCCAAGACAACAGTGAACTTTAGGATGGCAAGTGATGTGTTACCTTTTCCCTTGCCCACAACAAGTTACTTTATTAGACCTCAATATCTGATATTTTTCTCTTTTCAGTCGTTTCCGAAGCTATTCACTGATGATTACCTTGCAAGCTACATGACCGGAGTGGAGGCAACTAAAGTTAAAGTACATAATTCATGCTACCATGATAATGCTCTAGAAGTCTTCCTGAAGGCGGTGAAGGATGGGCGGGCGATCATCACAAGGGGTTGGACAAAAGTGGCCCGTGCCTATGGCATGCAGGAAGGTACATTATGGGCATTCCACTTCTTTAACACCGTCAGCACTCAAAATGATTTACACTTGTCTCTTCACCTTTACCGCCTTTAAATATTTTGGTTCATCATAGTTAATGTCTGCCTAATCCTGTAATTATTGAACATATTGTAGTGGCAATTTTATTTATGGATTCGTTGTTGAACCATTGTGCTGAGAATTTGAATTGCACATTTCATATTTAAAAATTTCCAATTCAAATAATAAATTAAAGGCAAAAATAAAAATATACAGGAGCTAATAAAATAATGTGCACACGGTTAGAAAAAATACAGCTTGTGTGATGTAAAAAGAGAACAGACGGTCATGGAACTTTGCAAACGGTTCTGGCAATAAAAGCGCTTGTGATGGATAGCTCAATGCCACACAGTTTTCTACATCAAATTGTGTGTGATGTAGTTGATAAAAGCAAACAATTAACCAAGGTAGAGCGTGTGTGATAGTTACACCTTTCACACACAAGCGTATACATAAAACTGTGTGGGATGTACATACGAACGGAAACGTTTTCCCTGGATTGACTGTGTGGGATGTACATAAGAACGAAAATGTATTCCTTGGATTGACTGTGTGTGATATACATACGATGTTTTTCTGGGATTCACCATGTGGGATGTACATACGAACAGAAATGATTGGGTTTCGATGCCTCGCCCGATCGCACACGAGCTTATTTGGCCCCAACCTATGTCCCAGGAGGGCCTATCCCTGACGATTTCTGGGTCATGTGGGAAGGACCCCCCTATCGCCCACACTCACTTGGCGACGGTTCCAAATGCCGTCGTGGAAAGGGGTTAAAACCGTTTGTATAGCACCGACGCGTACCAGTGTCTCACCGAGATTCAAATCGGTAGCTCTGAAATGCTTTCTGCAGAAAACTAAAATTAAGATTTTGGATCATTTTTTGCAAAAAGCAGCTGTCTTTTGTGATGCTCATCCACTCTACCCAAACCCATCTATTCACAGGGTCAGCTGCGGAGATGTCAGAAGCCAGTGACAGCCAGAACATGTCCGGAGAGCAAGTCAACCTCAGTAAGGTCACTAGTCCCTCTGGTAGCTATGATGAGGGAAGCAGAAGCACTCCCAGCAACTTGCCTAAGGCAGCTACTAGGCATAGAAAGAAGAGGAATTCAGACAATGAAGATAATGACTTTGTGATTGAGGAGGAAGTGACCTCCAAGAAGAAAGTTGTGAAGAAAGAATATGTTGGTGCTGCTGCTGCTACCAAGCCTGGACTACAGAAGAAAGCTCCACCTAGAAGAGCTCCAGTGTCCAAAGTTAGAGCCTCAACTCAAGAAACCATCAAGTTCACATTGGAACAATCTGAAGATGATGAAGCTATTGAAGGAAAGAAGAAAAGGGCTAGAACAACCACTACAAAAGTGCTTGGGAGACCATCTATGAGGAGATATGAAGAAGAAGAGGAGGAGGAGGAAGAGCTTGTTGTACCTCCTGCCAAGTCACAAAAGTTGATGGCACATGCTATCAAGACAGGTGTTGCTCCTTCCAAGCCCAAGTCAGCTCCCAAACCTGTTGCACCCAAGTCTAAAGCTCCAGCTCAAATATCCAAGTCAATAGCTCCAAAGAGATCTACTAGGAACTTTCCAGCTGCAGAGAAAAACAAGGCCCCAGTGCCTGAGGTCCAAGAAGATGATGAGCCACTAGTGCTCAGGAAATTGAAGCCCAAGATCCCAGATCATAATGATGATCATCCAGTGGCTGAAAACATGAATTTGAGGAAGGATCATGGTCTGAGACTATGGAGACAGACAGATCCATATGCCACAAGGAGGAGGACTGTTGTGGACTATCATTTCCATACCAAAGAACAGCTGGATTTCTATGAGACTGTGCTACTTGACAAGAAGCCCATAGTTTGTGATATGAAATGGGTTGATTGGGATTATATTGATGAGAATGAAGATTATTTTCCTTATGTGCATGAAAGCTTCAGGATGAATGAAGTTGATAAGTTTGTTGGACAGAAACTGATAAAGTGGAACGATGAGATGATTATGCAATTCTATTCCACTCCCCACTTCTACCCAGATGGGAAGATTGTCTGGATGACTGAGGGAACCAGATACCAGTCAACAATTTCTGAATGGGCCAAGCTTATCAATGCCCCAAAGGAATAAGAAAATGATCTTGATGTGTATAGCAAGCCCAGGAAGGATCACAACTCAATGCATAACATGTACATGTCTATACCTGATGCAGCTCTGGAGACACACAAGCTAGGATCAATATATTATCTGCTTGCTGGACTGACCACTATGAACACTATCTTGAGGCATACTATGTTGCCCAAGTCTGGAGATCACCGGATGATACGTGGTCACTCCATCAACTTGCTTCATTTGTTTGATGTGCCTCAGAAATTCAAAGTCATGAGCTTGATTGTTGAAATTATGAAGAGGATAGCAGCTGACCAGAAGAGGTCTTGTGGATATGCCCCACACATTCAGATGTTGATCAACTCCAAGGTTGGGACTGGGACGTATCTACTTGACAAAGAGCATCTTCCTCTTAGGCCTGATTTTGAGGACAATGATGTTGTTATGGATGCATCACATCCTACATGTGTAGAGGCGCAGGAGAAGATCGAGAAAGCAAAGGCTGCAAAAGCAGCAAAGGCAGCAAGTGCCCCAGATGCTTCTATAGTGAATCTCAAGACCAAGCAAGATCAGCTCAGTTATCTGCTTGAGGACCGTGAGGATTGAGAAGAGCCTGGCCACCTTGACTCAGAATCAGGAGAGTCTTGAAAGGATCATTGAGACTAAAATGTATGACCTAGATGTGAAGGTCACTGAGATTCAGACCATTATGGAGAAGCTTCAAGATGATGCTGAGGACAACGATGATAGACCAACTATAGACAGATTTCAGTCAGTGCCAAGGGCACAGAGGTCTTCTGCTGAGCCAGTTGCAGACGTGATACCTGCTCATTCTGCTCCTGCCACCACAACCACAGTTGCCCCTCCAGTATCCACTCCACCATCTCCATAGACTTCAGCAGAGGCATTTGCAGATGGACTCCTCTCCACGCTGTCTACGCACACCAGAGCTACAAGCCAGAGGAACCCTTCAGGAGCTCCCGCAGATCGTGCCTAGAGTGTCGCATAGCACTATATGTTTTCAAACTTTTTGGTAACTTGTTGCCAAAGGGGGAGAAAGTGTATAGATCATAGGCTTCGAGAGAGAGTGCCTTTTGCCTTTTGTTGGTTTTATTTGCCTTGCTACTTTGGTTTTTTTGGTTGTTGCTACTTATGCTACTACTTGTGTTATGCTCGTGAGATACTTGTGTGATCATGTGTTTGAGCATACTATGCTTAATGTGTGCTTGCATGTCTATCTCTATGATTATTTGTGTATGATCAATCACTTGTATCCTTGGTGATGAGTGCATGTGATCCTATTCTTATCATTTTGTGCGCTCCATCAAGATGTATGTGACATGAAAGAGTGATCCATGATCCTAATCGATTGTGCATTTGCATTCAAACGTAAATTTTAAATAATGCACAAATTTAGGGGGAGCTCTTGCTTATCACATACTTCTCAAAGCATTCGATGTATTTCATTCATATTATCATTTGTCAAAGCTTTGATCTATATGTTGTCATTAATTTCCAAAAGGGGGGAGTTCAACTAATCCCCGGGTGGTTTTGGTAATTCATAACAACATATAGCTCATTGAACTAATATCCACTCAAGTTTCATATTTCAGAAAGTTCAACGAATGGCATGGCATGGACTAGGAATATGGACCCCTCAAAATGCTAAGGACACAAATTGGCAAAAGCTCAAGACTCTTCATTTCTATTTTAGTGATCCAAGATCACATTGAGTCCATAGGAAAGCCAATTGAACATATAAACCCTCCTAGACTCATACTCACGACCGTTGCCTCCACGTCGCCTTTAAATCGCTATGCCACTGCCTGTAAATTCCGTGCCCCGCCAAGGGCATTTAGTCATTTCACGCGCAGGCATGTAAAAGGCAGCCCGCCCGTGGAGAAACCTAGCCGCTGCCTCCGCCCGCACTCGCGCCCCCACCCACCCACGCTGCTCTCTTCCCCGACCCCCTCCCACGAACCCTAGCCTCCTGACCTGGTGACGCCGCCCCTTCCTTCCCCCGTCCCCCTCCCCCCCCCCACCCCGTGCGCCGCGAGCCCCTCCCTCCTCTTCGCGTTCCGGGCGGCCATGGACGACTCCATGAGCGGGGCCACCGCCGTCGCGGCGCTCGTGGCCAGCGGCGCACTCCACGGGGCTCGGGACGTCCGCGGCGGCGCGGGCTGTGGACTGAGAGGCAGGGCTCAGGACGTCCGCGGCGGCGCAGGCTGTGGACCGAGAGGCAGGGCTCGGGACGTCCGCGGAGGCGCGGGCTGTGGACCAAGAGGCAGGGCCCGTGATGCATTCCGTTCGAGGGGCTGGTCGGGTTGTTGCTTTGGATTCGGTACGATCCCCATCTCTCTCTCTCTCTCTCTCTCTCTCTCTCTCTCTCTCTCTCTCTCTCTCTCTCTCTCTCTCTCTCTCTCTCTCTCTCTCTCTCTCTCTCTCTCTCTCTCTCTCTCTCTCTCTCTCTCTCTCTCTCTCTCTCTCTCTCTCTCTCTCTCTCTCTCTCTCTCTCTCTCTCTCTCTCTCTCTCTCTCTCTCTCTCTCTCTCTCTCTCTCTCTCTCTCTCTCTCTCTCTCTCTCTCTCTCTCTCTCTCTCTCTCTCTCTCTCTCTCTCTCTCTCTCTCTCTCTCTCTCTCTCTCTCTCTCTCTCTCTCTCTCTCTCTCTCTCTCTCTCTCTCTCTCTCTCTCTCTCTCTCTCTCTCTCTCTCTCTCTCTCTCTCTCTCTCTCTCTCTCTCTCTCTCTCTCTCTCTCTCCGAGACTCAACCAGGCACTCACTCGCTCACTCTGTTTGTGCGCGCGCGTGTGCGCAGTTTCACATCCCTGAACCCCTAGGACTTAGTTCTGAAATATTCAGATGCTCATGTACTGTTCTAACTTGTCATCTTTGTTACTCATGGCTTGGTTCTGCATAATTGGTAGGAGCAGCAAATGTGCTCATGTAAGCTCATTAGCTTGATTAGGTAAAATTGTTATGATTTTGTTTCATATATGAATAGCTAAATGCAGAGTGTTTTCGTATAGTTCATATCGTTCTAGATTTTGGACAAAGTACATGCCTATTTTCCTTTCTTCGGGTAGTAAAGCCAGGTTGATTTCTAGACCCATGAAGATCTATGATCTTAGATGAAGCCTTCAGACTTTTAATTGTGTGTTGGCTTTGTCCCTTCTGCGCCACAGCGATGGCGCTCCTCCTCCTCATGGCCACGGGTGCAGCAGTAAGAATGCCCATCTCAAGGTGCTAGAAGGTGCCGAAGAAAGGTTGCAGCTCGTCAAGGCTGACCTGCTGGACTATCACAGCGTAGCGTCGGCGATTGCC
Source organism: Triticum aestivum (assembly GCF_018294505.1). Taxonomy (NCBI): domain Eukaryota; kingdom Viridiplantae; phylum Streptophyta; class Magnoliopsida; order Poales; family Poaceae; genus Triticum; species Triticum aestivum. The sequence goes on from NC_057806.1 coordinate 604,598,970, forward strand.
GGCTGTGACGGCGTCTTCCATGTCGCCTGCCCTGTCCCCTCCGGCCGATCAACCGACCACGAGGTGAATTGTCAAGAACTGTCTCACAGAGTTAATTTCTAGAAATAAGTATCTTTTTTGATGATGTATTCTTGCTGCTTTGTAGGCAGAGATCATAGCTCCTGCTGTAACAGGCACACTGAACATGCTGAAGGCCTGCCATGAGGCGAAAGTTAAGCGAGTAGTCATGGTGTCTTCAGGTGCTGCAGTGGTCGCTAATCCTAACTGGCCCAAGGGCAAAGCCTGTGACGAAGAGAGCTGGTCAGACGAGGGCTACTGCAGAAAGAATGGGGTAAGTAACCCAACACCTGTACGGCTGTATGACTGCTTAGCACTTTAGCCTACGTGGTCTATTACATTACACAGGCTCCTACTCAATGTTTCACTTGGAATGTATAGGATTTAGAGTTGATTTTAAGGACGACATTTGCCGCTGTTTTAGATCAAACTTTTTTATTCGAGAGAAACCAGCAAGCTCAATGTAGGACACAAGTGTATAGCTGCAAAAACACTGCAAAAATCCCGTTAAGCTCACATGCCTATTACAACACCAAATCCCAGCATGAGAACACATGTCCAAAAAGAATCTTATCTGGTCATTGACTTGCTTGCTCGCCTTGATCACCCTAGATCTGCATCATTTAGCGAGGTTTGGTACACCTTGTGCTGATCATCAGAGTCTAAAGTCCATTTGAACACTGACTGTCTTTTCCGGTTAAATATTTCATTGATGGAACTCCTTTTTATGTCTTGAGCCCACCCTATTCTTTGTGTCGGTGGGATACTATTGATCTGAGCCATGCATACATGTCTCATCGGCAGTTCACGATTTGAACTAGACCCTTGAAATTACTTCTTATTAACAAAACTTATGGCCAAGAAGGCGCAAAAGTTGCAAAGCAAACCAGCCAAAACCAATTAGAATTTTTTTTTACAAGGTCTAGGCTAGCCAAGACCTATAAACTAACCAAGTAGGAAGAATGCCAAAACAAAAAAAAGCAAAACAGAGCAAAACCCCACTGGTAGTTGGCATTGACTGAAATTTTAGTTTTGACTCATAGGTTGGCTCTTACTCAAAACAGGCAAAAAATTGGTTTTGACTCAAAGTCACTTTTTATTAATGCACTCTGTTACTATTTTTCGCTCTGTTTTCGAAGAGATAGAATTTGCTAAACCATGGTTCAGCTTGTCCATGTCTCTAGACCACACAAGAGAGGATTTTCCAAAAGGGAAGCATCATCAACAGTTTGATTTCAGCTTTCAGTTAATGCAAAATTCTTCCGCTAACCACACAAGATATTGCTCCTGTCTTGTTATTCTTATAGAAGATAATTGTTTTTTCTGGATCACCCATTCAAATAACAAAACAAAAATGTGTTGTTATTTGGCAGGATTGGTATTACCTTTCCAAAACACTAGCGGAGCGCGAGGCTTTTGCTTATGCAGCAAAAACTGGGTTGGACATTGTAACTATTTGCCCATCATTGGTAATTGGACCCTTGATGCAGTCTACAGTAAATTCGAGCAGTAAAGTTCTCCTTAATTATTTGAAAGGTGGGTGTGTTATGTTAGACTTCTCTTTGTTTTCATTATATAAAATTATGGACATCAAAAAGGATCTCTGCACTTGGTTTCACGTTTCCAACTGAACAAAAGATACTATATAATCACAAAACAACCTGCATATCACTAAAATGAAGGCTGTTCACGCTCCTTCTCTCTTTTTCTCTCTTCCACGGATCCTCTATTTTTTTTCTTCGACGGGTCCTCTCTTCCTCACAAACCCTCCTCATGTACAATATATATTCTGTAAATTTGGCTGTACCAATATTTAGGTATATGCTCATAACAAAGGGGTTGGAGTGGTGCCCTGGGGTGACAGCCGACAGTGGAGAAAGATGTGAGCGCCCACCTCTTCGAACTATGGTTATACTTATATACGCAAGTTCCTGTTGTAGCACTTGAACTAAGGTACTTCTAGCAATGTTTTGGTCTATTTGGTGATTTTTGTACTCATGAATCGTGAATGGCATTACAAAGATGGAGCTTTTCGAATATTTTCAAACCTCCAAGAGAATCAGATTTCAGTTTAGTATTACAAGGATAGGAATGATAAATGCATTAGTACTGTTGGGCTTTCTTAAATGTTGTTGGGTTTTCTTAAATGTTGTTTGGGGTTCGGTGGTGGTAGCGAAAAAACACGATATATTTTAATTTTATGTTCCTCTTAACACAGGAAAACTAGGAGAGATGGTGCAAACTGATGGCCAAAGTTGTGGTGCTTTGCAAGGTAACACATATGTCCCTGGCCTATCTTTATGTATCATGATGTTTCTATTTGTATACAAATGCAGTAATGCTTATTACAAAGCCAGTGCCCTTTTTAGGCAACCAAATCAAATGATCTTGTGTATCATGGTTTTTTTCCAACAAAGCATCCTAGATCAAATAGTTGTGTGAATAAGCGAATGATACAAGTATTAAGCTTTACAGATCTGTTCAAGCGTGTACCTTTTCTTTTACATTTGCTTGCTCCTTTTGTCATTTGAAACTGGCAGTGAACATGTAAAGTAATTCAAAAGGGACAATTCTTCTGATTTGTATATCTATCTCAGCCCTTGCTTGAAAACCTAAAAATTGACTTGCATCCTTATCAGACGACACTTTCTCTTCCTTATTTCATAGAACAAAGCAATTGAAATTGGATATAGAACAAGTCAAACAAATGCACTTCATATATAGTCTAGGGTGATTAGAATCTTACCAATCCTAACGGAAATGACTAATAGGTTTATTCATCCAGACCCACATTTAAGACCATAGGGAAGATATTTGATATTCATAATCTGCATGTCTTACAGATTCACTTAAAATATTCAAAGTGCAAAGTACCTAGGAGTTGGTATCTTCTTGTAGCTTCATGTGCTCATATCAATGTTGGATTTTTTTTCAATTTTTAGGTACCTAATATGGCTAAATGCGTAATGAAAAGGTCTGTCTTCCTAGCCTCCTAGATCCAAGATTTGCACGAATAAGCGAAGGATATTTGTTTCAAAGCCTCTGTTACGAGTGAAAAATGTGGCAATGGAAGTAAGGAGTCACAGCTTACTTCTATTCGGATTCCATCTCTACTAGGACAATCCTGATATCCTTATCATCATTTATATTCAATTCCTTGGAGATTCATAAAGAAGGCATGTGCAAAATATCTGAATCTGGAACAGATCTACACTTGAGGTTTTTTATTGCATTTTCTGTATCTTATTCTTTTGTAGGAATGCATCCATAATTTCGGTTTAAAATTTGTTTGGATGGTTCAGAATCTTCAGATGGCATGGATGAGACATAATTTGTTGTATTCGGATATTTTTCATGGTTACAAGTTAGGAAATTTTGGTTCTATTGCCAGAGCATACTTTATCTTTTCATTTCCATCAATCCATCTTGATGTGTGATCGGGTCGCTGTGTGATGTTGTTAGCTATTGATATGGTGTCTGTTTACATCTGTTCATAAGTACACTCTTTGACTATTGTTTATTTGAGACATATAGCAAGCACAAGAAAAATCTGCGTGTGAATTCCTAGATAGCTTTTGATATTTTGGTCCTCTGGCCTTGTTCACACATAGTGACTAACAGCCTTGGAAAATTGGATGGTCCTTGTGTCGGTACTTTACCAGATTATCGCAGATAAATTGCAAGAACCGGAAATATGTAGCTCCAGAATTAGGGAACTAGAAATAACTGATTATTTTCGCCAGAAAATAGCTAGGTTTTTATAGACCTTCATTATTATATACTTTTGCATTTGCTGCATTCTTTCTTTCAAGTTGTTTCATTATTTTTCCATGTTATCATTAGGATGCCCAGTGTATTTCTGTTCATATGTACATGCATTGTGTATGGTTTATTTGTCCTATCTGCCAGTGTCTAAGCGTGACAAGCAGCAAAGAGGGAGGGGGTATTTCAAATACAAAGCAAAATGTGCACAAAATAGATGCGCCTCACACTGTCATAGTATAGACTGGAACAAAATACACATTGTATATATATAATTACTACTATTATCCAGTGCTCATGATTTATGTTCACATAGATACATGGTAACAACAACATACCTGGTATTATGGACAATGACTACTCCATTGCCACAACTGTAGAATACACCAGACTGGCCAAAAGTGCTCCACTGCCTCAACTGTAGAATACACCGGACTGGCCAAAAGTTGTCCATAGCCACAACTATAGAACACACTGGACCGACCAAAAGATGCCTACATATGACCAATAACTACAGATATGCTCTCCTGGACCATGGTTTGTTGTTTAACCACTGTTACCTGACCAAAAATTCAAAAACCACTGTCACCTCTTTTCTGAATCAGAAGATGGCTGACTCTCTGATATACTACTAGAAAAAAGCATAGCCCAAAAAGCATGAATGAATGATGGATCTGAACATGTACTTCATTAGTGATGTGCATAGCACAAAAAATATGGATGGCAATACATGGCTGACGGAAATGGTAACTTCAAAAATTACATGACAACCAAAACTTTATGCAAGTCTATGAAGAAAATCATTGTATCATTTTTCTTTAATTAATTTCGAAACATACCTTCCTCTTGCAGCAGTCTTGCTCATTCGGCCCTTCAACAGCAGTTCACCGATTAGTTTATCAGTCGGCGGCGGCAGCAGTGGTCTTCAGCACGGCAGCAGGCAGCACGAGCGGAGAAGGTAGTGAGAGAAGGAGAAGAAGCAGCAGAAACTAGCAGACACCCCGCACCCGTTGTGGCGGCCTGGAGGGGCGGCGAGAGTTGGCAAGGCAGGCGGCCAATGGTTGGCAGTAGTGAGAAGCGAGTGAAAGACCTGGTTGACTTGGGGAAAGGAGGAGAACAGAGGACTGGTCGATTTAGGGAAAGAAGAGCAGATAAGGTTTGGTAGATTTGGGGGAAAGGAGGAGGAGAGACGAGCGTGCGTGACAGCAGGTAGTCGGTGTATTGGGCTTGGATATATTTGAGCTGGGCCAAATGCTTATAGTGTACTTAATTATCCTTTTCAATTATGAAATGGTGGGTCGTGGCACCCATTTTAATTTTGCATGTTCTGTTAGGTTGCCTTCTGTATGCCAGTTAGTATTCAGTTTTCTTTTCTTTTGTTTGTTTGTATTTCTTAAAAGCTAATGTTGTTGCACAGTTTTTTTAACCTTTTCTTTTTGCTGGGAGAAAGATGATGCTCTTTCTTAGAAAATTACTTATTAGATGGAACGGTAGTCACCTTGCAAAGTTCTTCCACCAAATGTTTTTGTGTGTGCAACTTATGATCGGTTTTTCTATTCATTTATTCTACAGTTTTATTCTGCAGAAACAACATGGCAGACAAGAAAAGAAAAAAGTTTAATTTTGGGGATGGCGAAAGACTACATATCTTAGTTACCACAAGTTTGGTGATCAAAGCAACCTACATGATGCATCTCTGCGTATGTAGCTTTGCATACCAGAAGTTGGGTGATCAAAGCAGTTTACATGATGCATCTCCGCCTAAGTAGGTTTGCTTAGCATAAACTGATCTCACTACTTTCTTTAGCCTATGAACCTACCAGCAATGTAATATATAGTGCTACATATGATCAATTTCTTATACTTAAAGAATACCGGTCTCTAAATATTCCAACTTCCATGGTTTGAAAGCTTGGTTTGCTCCCGCTCTTCGCGCCATCGGTGCAACGGGTCATCTTGACCCAGATTATGATATGCTCAAGGTCAGGCTTGCAAACAGTGATCTACACACCAATTGTCGCATCATGCTAGGAACCGACAAGAGCCACCTTAACAACTAACTCATCTGTGTTCCGCCGCCTTGCAAAAATTCATGAAGGAGACATCTGTGCCTTTCGTTTCAAGGTCACCATAAATTCTCATCGTGCATTGCCTTTAGATGAATCATTGACAGCAACAGAAGTCGTGTCTAAATATCATTTAGCATTCTAAGGACACCTTCCTTTGTAATAGGGTGAAACCTTCCTTTGTTTTTGAATATATTGCTCAAAAAGCTGCCAAAGCCAAGAGTCACCCCTTAAGCTTTAGCTGATCCAGTTTATAAGGGAAACCGGATCAAAAACCTAAACAAGTTGACCCTGTTTATGAGGGAAACCGGGCAGAAAACCATACAAGTAACAAGGTTACAGAAGATGAGAAAACAATTGCCACCTAGGAGAGGGCATGACCTAGCTAGCAGGCAAAAAGACCAACACCACGAGAGACACAAGTAGATGTGGGGTTTTGTTCAGGGATCACAATACCAAGACTCTGCAAACAACCTAACGCACCGCACCTGTTTCCCTCATTGATTGTTGTTCCTCATCGATTTATTAATATGCATAATACCACCCTTATATATAATTATCCGTTTTTACTACTTTCTCTGTTTCATACATCGAGTACTCACTAGCAACAACAAATATGCTAAGCAAGGAAGAGGCATGTACTACGTGGCAGCATCCACCTTCCAGTCAAGGGATATAACACTATCATTTAGCACAGACTCTTCCAGGGGAACAGTAACAATGAACAAAGACAGTAACCAGCAGTAAGTACTCATTATTTCAATGTGTGACTGAGTTTTCCTATCACCACTCTTATAGTACATGGCTTGCTGCTGGCCTTTGCGCCATTGGCAGAACGGGTCATCTAGTACTATTAAAAGGGGATGAGGTGTTGCTTAATGGCCTACTTGCTCAAGTGCTTAGTGATATTGCTCCAAAGCCCTCAACCACTTTCTCATTCCAAATATGTCAAAAACCCAAAGTCAAACTCGGTCCCACCGATTCTTCCTATCCGGAGCCACCGAGTTCATATGACATAGCCACTGCCAGAAACCCTAACAGTTCGGCCACACCGATACAGATCTTGGTCTCACTGAGATGGCACTGCCAGCGTTCTGTGACTTGTTGCATTCATTTTGGTCTCACAGAGTTATGCAATCGGTCACACCGAGTTGGCTTGACATTCTCTCTGTTGCTTATTGCTTCACTTCGGTCTAACCGAGTTGATGCAATCGGCGCCATCGAGTTGATGTTTTCCCTAAGCCCTAGCACATTGGTCCCACCGAGTTATTCCAGTCGGTCCCACCGAGTTGTTCCAGCCGGTCCCACCGAGATTCCTAACGTTTACATTTTGAACTGAATCGGTCTCACCGAGTTCTTCTATTCGGTCTGACCGAGTTGGGTCAAATATGTGTAACGGTTGGATATTGTGTGGAGGCTATATATACCTTTCTACCCCCTTCTTCATATATGATAGAGCCATCAGAATGTGTCTACACTTCCAGCATATATTTTCTGAGAGAGAACCACCTACTCATGTGTTAAGATCAAGATATTCCAATCCTACCACAATGTTCAACAGAAACTCACCAGGTGTTTTGTACCTTTTTGTTTCTATGGTATGTTTTTACTGCATGATATTTGTTTCGTAGTTTCTTTCTTCAATATTTTTATAGCACATTCATGAACTCGTGATATGAGAAATATATGGAAAAAGGGATTGAGGGACTAGCCCAATCATAAAAGGTGCTTTTTGTAAGTTTTAGGAAAAGAACCAACATTACTTCTCAAAACGGAAGTGCAAATACTAGTACTAACGAGGTTCATGTGAATGACACCACCGATGGTCATATCGATGGCCTATTTTTTCTATTTCGCACTGGGCCTCCATTTTTTCAGTTACGGCACTGAGACCAACTCATGCACGTAATTAAGGGAGAGAAATAAGAAAATGACGTATTTGCATAGATTAGTACTAGCACATATGCCCATATGTTGCATGGGGAAAAATTAATGTTTTGTGCAAGCATAATGTCCCACAACACCGGATTCACTATGAAGAACATGCTGCAACGCAACATGCTTCTACAATATGAACATAAAAAAATACGATGCAATTTAGCCATGTTCATATTTTCTTTGCCGGGCATAATCTCCTACTGATTTCATTTAAGTATAATCCTTTCTTTAGTTACCATGATGCCCTCACCCGTTTTAGTCGGGCATCAAATCCTTCCTGTTCTAATTTAGCAGCCCCAACACATTGAAGCCTACAAATCATTCCTTTTAGTTATCCTACCCTTTTTTACCTCAAGTCCTTCCTTTAATTAGCCTCATCTATTTAAATATTCTATTTATTAAGACCACAATCTTTCTTTTAAGTATTCCACCGATTTACCCATAATCTTTTCTTTAATTAGCCACATCTGTTTAAATATTTTATTCAAGCCCACAATCCTTCCCTTAATTAGCTCATTCGCTTAATTAGCTCGCCCTAAACATGAGGACTGTCACTTGTATATTTAGAGCGAGTTGGGATTAGTAAATGTGAATGGCGCATAGGTCGTTGGTGTTAAATCAAAGATCCACACAGGAGGTCCTGTGTTCAATTCCAACAATGTTGATTTATTTTGACCCAATTACTTTTCGCGGTCTTTATGAAAGCCCATAAAAGACCCATCAACATACAAGTACCTGGCCCAAATCGCTTAACCTGTGTACGAGTCAAACGAAAAGGACTAAACCAAAGCAAGAATACATATTACCTTTAATAGTTTTTTGCGGTCTCTATCAAAACCTATAAAAGGACCATCAACATACAAGTACCTGGCCTAGGTCGCTTAGCATCTGTACGAGCCAAACGAAAAGGACTAAACCAGACCAAGAATATCTATTCCCTTTAATAGTTTTTCGCTGTCTCTATCAAAGCCTATAAAAGGCCTATCAACATACAAGTACCTGGCCTAGGTCGCTTAGCCTCTGTACGAGCCAAACGAAAAGGACTAAACCAAACCAAGAATACATATTCCTTTTAATAGTTTTTCGCGGTCTCTATGAAAGCCAATAAAAGGCCCACCAACATACAAGTACCTGGCCTAGGTCGCTTAGCCTCTGTACGAGCCAAACAAAAATCTCTATCAAAGCCTATAAAAGGCCTATCAACATACAAGTACCTGGCCTTGGTCGCTTAGCCTCTGTACGAGCCAAACGAAAAGGATTAAACCAAACCAAGAATACCTATTCCCTTTAATAGTTTTTTGCAGTCTCTATGAAAGCCTATAAAAGGCCCATCAACATACAAGTACCTGGCCTAGGTTGCTTAGTCTCTGTACAAGCCAAACGAAAATGACTAAACCAAATCAAGAATACATATTCCCTTTAATAGTAGGTAGGTATAGATATAAATATAGATATAGAGTAGCATCGTTTGGATCTATTGCTAAAATACAAACGTTTGGAAAAAAGCACAAAATTAAACACGGATGCAACTTAACAAAGTTTTGTACGTATGTACGACTACGAGAATTACATGCATGGGTGGGTACTAGACGAACAAACTGAATCAACCCTGTTCTGCGGCTAGTACTATCCGTTGGTCATCTGGATTCTCGCCCTCCTCCTCTCCCAGCTCCGAGTAGTAATCCTCCTCCGAGTAGTAGTTCTCGTCGTCGTCGTCGTTTTGGACGGTGACTCCCATGCGAGCAAGACGGCGTTCTCTTTCCCTGCTCAACGCATCGTCCTCCTCTAGGTACTCGTCGTCGTTGCCCAGGTAGTAGTCGTCGTCCTGGACGTAGCCCTTCTCACTCAGCTGCCGCATCACCCTGGCCTGCCGCTCATCGATCTCGTCGTCGCCCTTGATGTCGATGTCCACGATACTCTTCATCTTCTCCGGCGTGTGCCGGCGGCCGTCGTCGGTGACGTAGTCAATGCCGTCCTTCTTCAGCGACAGGATGTAGATGACGTCCTCGTGTTGCAGCCGTTTCATGGGTCTACCGCCGCCAAGCCTGGCCCTCTGCCGAGCCCGAGCCCGATCCACCATCTCATCCCAGGCCGCCGCATCCTTCTTCTCCTCCTCGGTCAACTCGTCCTCGCTCCACTCCTCGTCCTCGCCGGCCATCACCGATCAGCCAAGTTGGATGTTGCGCAGGTGATGTTTGATCTCGCCCACGGATCGGTCACAGGAAACACACCACGAACACACTTTTAACAAAGGGTATATATATCTCGTACCTTCTATTTTCTTCTCTTTTCAATGTCTGCCACGGCATATATATATATATACACGCACACCAGGCTAGACTTTTACTAGTCGGATCGCATCCGATCTATCCTAGGACTCCTATTCCTACTTTTCCTTGAACTCGACGAATCTTGGCCATGCTAAGAACCACACGTCCACACGGCAACCTTGATGAAAACTACTACTCCCCATCACACGGCTACAACTAATACTACCTCCTTTCCAATTTACATGGCTTATCTCAAAAATTTTGTTTTTCTGTTTTATAAGTCTCATTTATATTCCTCCCCATCACACGCTCAAATATCGGGGCACACCTATTTCTCGCTTTAAGCGAGCACAGGGCGAAGCCTCGCGTCGTGGGAGCCCCGGATGGGCCGGCCCAGCCGCGCGGGAAGCACGGCCTTTTTTTCTAAAAAAAAATATGTTTTCTGTTCTCATTATTTTCTTTATTTTTGCATTTTTCTGTATACTTTAAAATATTCTACATATATATACAAAAACAACTCTTCAGAAACACATTTGAAAAATGTTGAACAAGTATTTAAAAAATGTTGAACAAATATTAAAAATGTTGAACGAGTATTTGAAAAATATTAGATAAGTATTAAAAATGCTGAACAAGTATTTGAAAAATGTTGAATAAGAATTAAAAAATATTAAACGAGTATTTGAAAATTTTTGAACATGTATTTAAAATATGTTGAGTAAGTATTAAAATGTTGAACAAGTATTTGAAAATGTTGCATAAGCGGTCAATGTTGAACGTGTATACAAATAATGTTGATCACTTGTTAAAAATTGTTTTTGACATATACGAAAATGTAGAGTTGAAACAAAAAACAAACATAAGAAAAAACAAAAAATGGAGAAGAAAAAAGAAAACCAAAAAAATCCGAGAAGAAAAAAATACAAAAAAACAATGTAAAACTGACTCTTTTAACCTAAGTAGGACACGCCCTAATAGTTTACAAGGGTATATATATATCGTACCCTAAACCCTCACTGCTCTCTCCCCTCTTCCCCACTCACATCGGCAGGCGGCCACGGGAGCGATAGCAGGACGATCCAAGATGGTGGCTACCATCGGAGCGACCGCAGAACTCCACCGGAGCGCATCGGCCATGGCGGTAAGTCTTTGCCATGTCTGTAGATTTAATGCTTTTGACTCGGGCTAGATTTGATTTGAGCACGCGATTGGAGAGTTTGGGAGGGGATTGAACACATGTAGGTTCCAATTTCAGCCAGTTCTAATCCCATATTCTGGTATCATCCAATAGCCTATACCATGTCGAGGCCTTTCCCTCCAAAGATAAAGGGAATACCTTCTTCTTAACTCCATCATTGGATAAACCTGCAAGCTTAAACAATTCACAAATTTCATTTATATATATGAAGTGTATATCAGGATGTACAGTTCCATCTCCTGCATAAGGATTGGCTAGCGGTTTCTCTAACATACCCTAAGGGATCTCATAGTCAATGTTTTTAGTACGTTCAGTAGGTTTAGGAGTAGTTCTTATTGCTTTTGGTCAAGGTGAAGATACCCCAAACAAGCCCAAAGGATTGTTTTTCATAGTGACAAGTGATAGTAAATTTCAGCACGTAATATAAATATTTCCTTACCAAAGGTGCTTCACTCCCTGGCAACGGCGCTAGAAAAGAGTCTTAATGACCCGTAATATAGGGGATCAATCGTAGTCCTTTTGATAAGTAAGAGTGTCGAACCCAACAAGGAGCAGAAGGAAATGACAAGCGGTTTTCAGCAAGGTATTTTCTGCAGGCACTGAAATTATCGGTAACAGATAGTTTGATAGCAAGATAATTCATAACAAATGACAAGTAACAATATTAACAAAGGTGCAGCAAAGTAACCAATCCTTTGTATAGCAAAGGACAGGCCGGAACTTTCTCTTATAGCAAGCAAAGCGTTCTTGAGGACACATGGGAATTCATCTAGTCACTTCCATCATATTTATTTGATTCGCGTTCCCTATTTTGATAATTTGATATGTGGGAGGACCGATGCTTGGGTGTTGTTCTTACTTGAACAAGCCTCCCACTTAGGATTACCCCTCTCGTAATCATCCGCAACTACGAAAGAAGAATTAAGATAAATCTAACCATAGTATGAATCATATGGATCCAAATCAGCCCATTACGAATAGCGCATAAACTAGGATTTGAGCTTCTGTCACTCTAGCAACCCATCATCTAATTACTACTTGATACGTCTCCGATGTATATACAAATTTTTATTGTTTCATACTATTATAGTATCAATCTTGGATGCTTTATTTTCATTTACAAAAAACTTTATATCATTTTTTGGACTAACCTATTAACTTAGTGCCTAGTGTCAGTTGTTGTTTTTGACTTTTCAGAAAATCAATATCAAAGGGAGTCCAAACGAAGAAAAAATCTTTGGATTATTTTTTTCTAGACCAGAAGAGACCCTGGAAGGTTAGGGGGAGACCAGATGGCCCACGAGGGAGCGACAAGCTTGTGGGGCGCTCCCGGGGGGGCATGGGCTTATGGGCCCCTCATAGATCATCTTGACCTAATTTTTCCTCTATAAATACCCAAAAATTCCTCTCAAATCAGAGAGCGCCATGAAATACTTTTTCCACCGCCGCAAGTTTATGTTCTCGTGAGATCCCATCTGGAGGCCTCCGCCGACACTCCACCCGGGGGGATTAATCACGGAGGGGCTCTACATCAACCTTATTGCCATTCCGATGATGCGTGAGTAGTCTACCACAGACCTATGGATCCATAGTTAGTAGCTAAATGGCTTCTTCTGTCTAAATGTTCTTCAATACAATGTTCTCCTTGATGTTCCTGGAGTTCTATCCATTGTAATTCTTTTTTTGCGGTGTGTTTGTTGGGATCCAATGAACTGTATTTATGATTTGATTATCCATGAATATTATTTGAGTTTTCTTTGAACTCTTTTATGCATGATTGTTATAACTTCGTATTTCTTCTCCGATCTATTGATTTGGTTTGGCCAACTAGATTGATTTATCTTGAAATGGGAAGAGGTGCTTAACTTTTGGCTCAGTTCCGAAAGACTCTTGAAACATCTTACGCAAATCTTCCCTTAGTTTGGCTAAAATTGGATCTAGGGTAGATGAAGATGCTTGTGGCAATGACATAGCTGCAACATGAGTATTAGCTAGTGATGCAATTTGTGGTACTGGCGTCGAACCATAATTTGGCGGAAGACTAAACATGCTTGTGCTTATGGGTGGTGTGACGAGGTGATTCGGCGTCAACGCCGAATTGGGTACACTCATAAGAGGACTAGGGGACGCAGGTGGAGCCATAAGTTGATTAGTTGGCCTATGATATATATTCAATGGCAAATTGTATTGTTGTTGTATGGGTTGTTGTTGTATGGGAGGTGTTGTTGGAAATATGCCCTAGAGGCAATAATAAAATGGTTATTATTATATTTCCTTGTTCATGATAATTGTCTATTGTTCATACTATAATTGTGTTATCCGGAAATCGTAATACATGTGTGAATACATAGACCACAACATGTCCCTAGTGAGCCTCTAGTTGACTAGCTCGTTGATCAACAGATAGTCATGGTTTCCTGACTATGGACATTAGATGTCATTGATAACGAGATCACATCATTAGGAGAATGATGTGATGGACAAGACCCAATCCTAAGCATAGCACAAGATCGTGTAGTTCGTCTGCTAGAGCTTTTGCAATGTCAAGTATCATTTCCTTAGACCATGAGATTGTGCAACTCCCGGATACCGTAGGAATGCTTTGGGTGTACCAAACGTCACAACATAACTGGGTGGCTATAAAGGTGCACTACAGGTATCTCCGAAAGTGTCTGTTGGGTTGGCACGAATTAAGACTGGGATTTGTCACTCCGTATGACGGAGAGGTATCTCTGGGCCCACTCGGTGATGCATCATCATAATGAGCTCAACGTGACCAAGTGGTTGATCACAGGATCATGCATTACAGTACGAGTAAAGAGACTTGCCAGTAACGAGATTGAATGAGGTATCGGGATACCAACGATCGAATCTCGGGCAAGTATCGTACCCATAGACAAAGGGAATTGCGTACGGGATTGATTGAATCCTCGACATCATGGTTCATCCGATGAGATCATCGTGGAACATGTGGGAGCCAACATGGGTATCCAGGTCCCGCTCTTGGTTATTGACCGGAGAGTCGTCTCGGTCATGTCTGCGTGTCTCCCGAACCCGTAGGGTCTACACACTTAAGGTTCGGTGACGCTAGGGTTGTAGAGATATTAGTATGCGGTAACCCGAAAGTTGTTCGGAGTCCCGGATGAGATCCCGGACGTCACAAGGAGTTCCGGAATGGTCCGAAGGTGAAGATTTGTGTATAGGAAGTCCAGTTTCGGCCATCGGGAAAGTTTCGGGGGTCACCGGTATTGTACCGGACCACCGAAAGGGTCCCAGGGGTCCACCGGGTGGGGCCACCTATCCCGGAGGGCCACATGGGCTGAAGTGAGAAGGGAACCATCCCCTGGTGGGCTGGTGCACCCCCCATGGGCCTCCCCTGCGCCTAGGGTTGGGAAACCCTGGGGGTGGGGGCGCCCCACTTGGCTTGGGGGGCAAGTCCCCCCCTTGGCCACCCCCCCCCCACCTTGAGATTCAATCTCTAGGGGGGCGGCGCCCCCCCCCCCCCAGGGCCCCTATATAAAGAGGGGGGAGGGAGGGCTGCACACCCCAAGTCCCTGGCGCCTCCCTCTCCCCTCGTAACACCTCTCCCTCTCGTTGGAGCTTGGCGAAGCCTTGCCGAGATCACCGCTGCTTCCACCATCACGCCGTCGTGCTACTGGATCTCCCTCAACCTCTCCTTCCCCCGTGTTGGATCAAGAAGGAGGAGACGTCTTCCCCAACCGTACGTGTGTTGAACGCGGAGGTGCCATCCGTTCGGCGCTCGGTCATCGGTGATTTGGATCACGACGAGTACGACTCCATCAACCCCGTTCTCTTGAACGCTTCCGCTCGCGATCTACAAGGGTATGTAGATACACTCCCCTCTCCCTCGTTGCTAGATGACTCCATAGATTGATCTTGATGATGCGTAGAAAATTTTAAAATTCTGCTATGTTCCCCAACAGGTGCCGATGATTGAGGCATGTTTTTCTGAGCAGTAGTATTCTCTAAGAAAGTTTGATAGAGCATATTATTACCATCAGCAATATGACTTTCAGTTTTAGCCCATTGCTCAGGAGAAAAGGTAGTACTCACAGAGGGTTTAACCTGCTCGGCCTGAAGAGGAGGAAACTTTATTTCTCCCAAGGGAGTAATGTTGCCTTGATGATCCTTCTTGAACTTTCCAAGGAACTCATGCAACTCCTTCACTTCACGCGCCTTCTTATACTCCTCATGAGCCTGGCGATGCTCAGTCGGTAACTCCTCAAGATTGGGTTTAATGATGTTATCGGCGTCCACTTCAGATGGCTTGTGAAGATCAAATATGATGGATGATGTTGATGATTGATCGTTTGTCCCCAGCGGAGTCGCCAAAAAGTGTGTTGACACACGAACACGTCATGTATACCCTCGACGCAGGGGGTGATGCACCGCACCTCGCGTCGAAGGCGATCCGACCGGCATTGCGATACGCAAGACAAACAGCGAATGCTTTTTGTAGGCCCGAAACCTCACACGCGCGGGAGAGACCACTTCAAGGTGTGCGGCAGCTATAGGCTGCCCTAAGTCGATTCACTTGCCCCTAGAGCCCCGGGATTCGCAGCTCTAAATCTCGAGGAACATCGAAGAACCATAGAGAAAACAATGGAGAGATAAAACATAGATGAAAAGGTAGTAGATTGGTATTTCGATTGTGTGTTGTTCAATCTGCCATCACCTCCAACATATATAAGAGGCGGCTGGACTTCCCGTACAAGAAAAGGACTCTAAACCTCGTCCAAAATCTTCCAACTTAACTGAACTCGGATCTAGGTATGCCTGAGACAATTGTTCGGTTTTTGATTTCTACAGCCATATACTATCTCGGATGGAGACGTGCCCAAAAGAAACTTTAACTATTTCAATGAGACGAACAACCTCCGTGTTGAACACTTTTTCATCTGAGGTCATCTGGATATCTTCACATGCCCATCTTTAGCTTCTGGTCAGATTAGTCGACATAGTCGGGCTAAGAATTCTATGTTACCTCCCTAGTTTTCCTGACCTCGGATTTTGAGTCCTCGGATTGAGTCCTCAGATTGGGTCTTCGGATTGGGACATCGGATTGCATATGACCTCAGATTGAGTCCTTGGATTGGGACATCGGATTGAGTCCTCTTTCATTCAGAATACTCTTTCATTCGCGGTCATCTTGAAGGGGTAATCGGCTGAACAATACTCCAGAACCCTGAATCTCAATATATCGAGCTTAGTTACCAGTAGTACTTTAAGTTTGCAGTATTAACATACAATGTCGGTAAGAGCATCCTATGAGGGCTTTGAGCATCAATTAGCATGTGTGCCTGTGTGTGTTTTTTTTGTGTTAATCATTAGAAGATCACAAAACACATGGTTTCTATGTCGTACCCGTCTACGTTTTTTGCGTTAATGATCCATAAGTCAGTTACCTGTGCGATGTTTCCTAATAAACCAGGCGTACCATTGACCAAAAAAATCAACTACACGTGTACATTTTTTTGGAGACGAGATCTGCCAACTTTCTTTTTTTCTCGCACACGAGTATTTTACGCGCTTCGTCTACGTTGTGTGTTTCCCCCACCCAAGTTTCAAGTTTCGTAGCAAAATTTTCATTAGGCGCGCGATGTCAGAATTTATTCCCCTGACCACATCCCCACCCTCAGTATCCCCCCCCCCCGCGCGCCTCCCCCTACCGGCATCTCAAACCACCGCCGCCACAACCAGAGCTTCAACCACATCTACATTCTGCTCGGATCCAGTCAGGTAACCCACCAATCTCTATCATGAGCCCGGCCTAATTGCTTAAATGGCGCCTGCGAAACATCCTCATGCCTCCAAATCCCCACCTCCAGGAGCTGATGGCGGTCCATGGCGCGATGGCCGTTGTGCATGTTGGCCCGGAGGAACACGTTGCCTCCGCCGCGGCCGCCGACATGGTGCAGGCTCTAGCCTAGATGAAGTGCTCCAGCGACTACCCCCCCAGGACTTAAGAGGTAAGATCTGACCAGCTAAATCTTACCAATACCACTTACAACGGCTATGATTTGTACGGATGATGTATTAAGCATGTTCGTGCCTTGTTTATTTCAGTAGTTAACATTGTGTGATGTTCACATATTACCATGTCCAGCTCAATTTCACCAATACCAGCAATAAATTTACAATACATGGCTCATGATATCACTAGAGATGCTGCCCATTTGCTATTTTTAGTGGATGCTAACCCTGTTGTGCTTGACATGCATGTCCATGTACTTACGCAGGGTCATAACGGCCGATGATGTTGTTTGCCGTCAAGGTTAGCTGCATCCCATGTCTTACAGTATTTCACATCATTTGTGCAATTGCAGTTTAACTTTTACCATTTACTGGTTGCCTGTAGGTACAAATGTCAGTGGCACTGATCAACGCTTCGACCCTGAGGAACAGCTCGCTTCCACCGTCGCTGACTTTGGGCGGGCTCTGGCCAATATGAAGTTCCCCAGCAAATACCTCTCAGGACTTACCAAGTATGTACTCACCAGTTCAATCTTACTAATACCAGTTGCAATGAATGACTATGTTCTGTACGGTCGATGTATTAAGCATGTTGTAGTAAACATGCCTAACACATTTTAGCTACTTTCCCTACCTTTTTATAGACATATGGGCCATTCTCTGCTCTAGCAGCACCTGCCTTGTGATGTTTAACTATCTCAATTGCATTTTTATCAGTACCGGTTTCAATGTCTATTAAGTCTGTTGCAATTAACAGTTGAATCCATTTTTAAACAATTGTATTTCAATGGGTACAAACTTACGAAACATGACTTAGGATGTTGTTAAGCCTGTTGCAATTAGCAGTTATATCCATTTTTTAATCTGTCCATTTGCTACCATCCTACTCTCCGCAATGAAGATATACTAGAGATGCTGCACATTTGCTATTTTTGGTGGATGCTAACCCTGTTGTACTTAACATGCATGTCCATGTACTTACGCAGGGTCATAACGGCCAATGCTATTGTTTGCCGTCGAGGTTAGCTGCATCCCATGTCTTACAGTATTTCACGTCATCATTTGTGCAATTCTAGTTTAACTTCTACCATTTACTGGTTGCCTGTAGGTACACATATCAGTGGCACTGATCCATGCTTCGACCCAGAGGAACAGCTCGCCTCCGTCGCCTCTAAGTTTGGGCGGGCTCTCGCCAAGATGGAGTTCCCCATCAACTACCTCTCAGGACTTACCAAGTATGTACTCACCAGTTCAATATTACCAATACCAGTTGCAATTAATAGCTATGTTTTGTACGGTCGATGTATTATGCATGTTGTAGTAAACATGCCTAAAATGTTTTAGCTATTTTCTCTACCTTTTTATAAACAATTGGGTCATTATCTGCTCTGGCAGCACCTGCCCTATGATGTTTAGCTCTGCCAATTGCATTTTTATCAGTACCAGGTTCAATGGCCATTAAGCCTATTGCAATTAACAATTGTATCCATTTCTAAAGAGTTGTATTTCAATGTGGCTACAAACTTACAAAACATGAATTACGATGTTGTTAAGCCTGTTGCAATTAACAGTCGTATCCATTTTTTAATTCGTCCCTTTGCTACCATGCTACTCTTTCGCAATGAAGATATCACTACAGATGCTCCGTTTTATTACCATTTGCTATTTTTGGTGGATGTTAACCCTATTGTAGTTAACATTGGCATTCCATGTACTTACATAGGGCTAGAATGGGCGATGTTGTTGTTTGCCATCGAGGTTAGCCGCATCCCATGTCTTATACACCATCTATTCCTAAATATAAGTATTTTTAGAGATTCCAATATAGACTACATAAGGAGCAAAATGAGTGAATCTAAATTCTAATCTAAACTATATCTATAGTTCTATATACATCCGTATGTAGTTCATATTGAAATCTCAAAAAAAATACTTGTACTTAGGAACATAGGTAGTTGTATTTTACATCATTTGTGCAATCTCAGTTTAGCTTCTAACATTTACTGGCTGCTTGTAGGTACATATATGAGCGGTACTGATCCACGCTTCGATCCCTTTTGCGTATGGGGCAGTGAGATATTCATGAACAAGCGTCAAGTGAGGAAACTAAAAAAGATTGTTAGGCGAAAAGAAACAGGTGATTGGAATTAAGCTCTTTATTTACACTTTGTCCAAGACAACAGTGAACTTTAGGATGGCAAATGATGTGTTGCCTTTTCCCTTGCCCACAACAAGTTACTTTATTAGACCTCAATATCTGATATTTTTCTCTTTTCAGTGGTTTCCGAAGCTATTCACTGATGATTACCTTGCAAGCTACATGACCGGAGTGGAGGCAACTAAAGTTAAAGTATATAATTCATGCTACCATGATAATGCTCTAGAAGTCTTCCTGAAGGCGGTGAAGGATGGGCGGGCGATCATCACAAGGGGTTGGACAAAAGTGGTCCGTGCCTATGGCATGCAGGAAGGTACATTATGGGCATTCCACTTCTTTAACACCGTCAGCACTCAAAATGATTTACACTTGTCTCTTCACCTTTACCGCCTTTAAATATTTTGGTTCATCATAGTTAATGCCTGCCTAATCCTGTAATTATTGAACATATTGTAGTGGCAATTTTATTTATGGATTCGTTGTTGAACCATTGTGCTGAGAATTTGAATTGCACATTTCATATTTAAAAATTTCCAATTCAAATAATAAATTACAGGCAAAAATAAAAATATACAGGAGCTAATAAAATAATGTGCACACGGTTAGAAAAAATACAGCTTGTGTGATGTAAAAAGAGAACAGACGGTCATGGAACTTTGCAAACGGTTCTGGCAATAAAAGCGCTTGTGATGGATAGCTCAATGCCACACAGTTTTCTACATCAAATTGTGTGTGATGTAGTTGATAAAAGCAAACAATTAACCAAGGTAGAGCGTGTGTGATAGTTACACCTTTCACACACAAGCGTATACATAAAACTGTGTGGGATGTACATACGAACGGAAACGTTTTCCCTGGATTGACTGTGTGGGATGTACATAAGAACGAAAATGTATTCCTTGGATTGACTGTGTGTGATATACATACGATGTTTTTCTGGGATTCACCGTGTGGGATGTACATACGAACAGAAATGATTGGGTTTCGATGCCTCGCCCGATCGCACACGAGCTTATTTGGCCCCAGCCTATGTCCCAGGAGGGCCTATCCCTGACGATTTCTGGGTCATGTGGGAAGGACCCCCCTATCGCCCACACTCACTTGGCGACGGTTCCAAATGCCGTCGTGGAAAGGGGTTAAAACCGTTTGTATAGCACCGACGCGTACCAGTGTCTCACCGAGATTCAAATCGGTAGCTCTGAAATGCTTTCTGCAGAAAACTAAAATTAAGATTTTGGATCATTTTTTGCAAAAAGCAGCTGTCTTTTGTGATGCTCATCCACTCTACCCAAACCCATCTATTCACAGGGTCAGCTGCGGAGATGTCAGAAGCCAGTGACAGCCAGAAGAGCAAGTCAACCTCAGTAAGGGCACTAGTCCCTCTGGTAGCTATGATGAGGGAAGCAGAAGCACTCCCAGCAACTTGCCTAAGGCAGCTACTAGGCATAGAAAGAAGAGGAATTCAGACAATGAAGATAATGACTTTGTGATTGAGGAGGAAGTGACCTCCAAGAAGAAAGTTGTGAAGAAAGAATATGTTGGTGCTGTTGCTGCTACCAAGCCTGGACTACAGAAGAAAGCTCCACCTAGAAGAGCTCCAGTGTCCAAAGTTAGAGCCTCAACTCAAGAAACCATCAAGTTCACATTGGAACAATCTGAAGATGATGAAGCTATTGAAGGAAAGAAGAAAAGGGCTAGAACAACCACTACAAAAGTGCTTGGGAGACCATCTATGAGGAGATATGAAGAAGAAGAGGAGGAGGAGGAAGAGCTTGTTGCACCTCCTGCCAAGTCACAAAAGTTGATGGCACATGCTATCAAGACAGGTGTTGCTCCTTCCAAGCCCAAGTCAGCTCCCAAACCTGTTGCACCCAAGCCTAAAGCTCCAGCTCAAATATCCAAGTCAATAGCTCCAAAGAGATCTACTAGGAACTTTCCAGCTGGAGAGAAAAACAAGGCCCCAGTGCCTGAGGTCCAAGAAGATGATGAGCCACTAGTGCTCAGGAAATTGAAGCCCAAGATCCCAGATCATAATGATGATCATCCAGTGGCTGAAAACATGAATTTGAGGAAGGATCATGGTCTAAGACTATGGAGACAGACAGATCCATATGCCACAAGGAGGAGGACTGTTGTGGACTATCGTTTCCATACCAAAGAACAGCTGGATTTCTATGAGACTGTGCTACTTGACAAGAAGCCCATAGTTTGTGATATGAAATGGGTTGATTGGGATTATATTGATGAGAATGAAGATTATTTTCCTTATGTGCATGAAAGCTTCAGGATGAATGAAGTTGATAAGTTTGTTGGACAGAAACTGATAAAGTGGAACGATGAGATGATTATGCAATTCTATTCCACTCCCCACTTCTACACAGATGGGAAGATTGTCTGGATGACTGAGGGAACCAGATACTAGTGAACAATTTCTAAATGGGCCAAGCTTATCAATGCCCCAAAAGAAGAAGAAAATGATCTTGATGTGTATAGCAAGCCCAGGAAGGATCACAACTCAATGCATAACATGTACATGTCTATACCTGATGCAGCTCTGGAGACACACAAGCTAGGATCGATATATTATCTGCTTGCTGGACTGACCACTATGAACACTATCTTGAGGCATACTATGTTGCCCAAGTCTGGAGATCACCGGATGATACGTGGTCACTCCATCAACTTGCTTCATTTGTTTGATGTGCCTCAGAAATTCAAAGTCATGAGCTTGATTGTTGAAATTATGAAGAGGATAGCAGCTGACCAGAAGAGGTCTTGTGGATATGCCCCACACATTCAGATGTTGATCAACTCCAAGGTTGGGACTGGGACGTATCTGCTTGACAAAGAGCATCTTCCTCTTAGGCCTGATTTTGAGGACAATGATGTTGTTATGGATGCATCACATCCTACATGTGCAGAGGCCCAGGAGAAGATCGAGAAAGCAAAGGCTGCAAAAGCAGCAAAGGCAGCAAGTGCCCCAGATGCTTCTATAGTGAATCTCAAGACCAAGCAAGATCAGCTCAGTTATCTGCTTGAGGACCGTGAGGATTGAGAAGAGCCTGGCCACCTTGACTCAGAATCAGGAGAGTCTTGAAAGGATCATTGAGACTAAAATGTATGACCTAGATGTGAAGGTCACTGAGATTCAGACCATTATGGAGAAGCTTCAAGATGATGCTGAGGACAACGATGATAGACCAACTATAGACAGATTTCAGTCAGTGCCAAGGGCACAGAGGTCTTCTGCTGAGCCAGTTGCAGACGTGATACCTGCTCATTCTGCTCCTGCCACCACAACCACAGTTGCCCCTCCAGTATCCACTCCACCATCTCCATAGACTTCAGCAGAGGCATTTGCAGATGGACTCCTCTCCACGCTGTCTACGCACACCAGAGCTACAAGCCAGAGGAACCCTTCAGGAGCTCCCGCAGATCGTGCCTAGAGTGTCGCATAGCACTATATGTTTTCAAACTTTTTGGTAACTTGTTGCCAAAGGGGGAGAAAATGTATAGATCATAGGCTTCGAGAGAGAGTGCCTTTTGCCTTTTGTTGGTTTTATTTGCCTTGCTACTTTGGTTTTTTTGGTTGTTGCTACTTATGCTACTACTTGTGTTATGCTCGTGAGATACTTGTGTGATCATGTGTTTGAGCATACTATGCTTAATGTGTGCTTGCATGTCTATCTCTATGATTATTTGTGTATGATCAATCACTTGTATCCTTGGTGATGAGTGCATGTGATCCTATTCTTATCATTTTGTGCGCTCCATCAAGATGTATGTGACATGAAAGAGTGATCCATGATCCTAATCGATTGTGCATTTGCATTCAAACGTAAATTTTAAATAATGCACAAATTTAGGGGGGAGCTCTTGCTTATCACATACTTCTCAAAGCATTCGATGTATTTCATTCATATTATCATTTGTCAAAGCTTTGATCTATATGTTGTCATTAATTTCCAAAAGGGGGGAGTTCAACTAATCCCCGGGTGGTTTTGGTAATTCATAACAACATATAGCTCATTGAACTAATATCCACTCAAGTTTCATATTTCAGAAAGTTCAACGAATGGCATGGCATGGACTAGGAATGTGGACCCCTCAAAATGCTAAGGACACAAATTGGCAAAAGCTCAAGACTCTTCATTTCTATTTTAGTGATCCAAGATCACATTGAGTCCATAGGAAAGCCAATTGAACATATAAACCCTCCTAGACTCATACTCACGACCGTTGCCTCCACGTCGCCTTTAAATCGCTATGCCACTGCCTGTAAATTCCGTGCCCCGCCAAGGGCATTTAGTCATTTCACGCGCAGGCATGTAAAAGGCAGCCCGCCCGTGGAGAAACCTAGCCATTGCCTCCGCCCGCACTCGCGCCCCCACCCACCCACGCTGCTCTCTTCCCCGACCCCCTCCCACGAACCCTAGCCTCCTGACCTGGTGACGCCGCCCCTTCCTTCCCCCGTCCCCCCCCCCCCCCCCCCCCACCCCGTGCGCCGCGAGCCCCTCCCTCCTCTTCGCGTTCCGGGCGGCCATGGACGACTCCATGAGCGGGGCCACCGCCGTCGCGGCGCTCGTGGCCGGCGGCGCACTCCACGGGGCTCGGGACGTCCGCGGCGGCGCGGGCTGTGGACTGAGAGGCAGGGCTCAGGACGTCCGCGGCGGCGCGGGCTGTGGACCGAGAGGCAGGGCTCGGGACGTCCGCGGAGGCGCGGGCTGTGGACCAAGAGGCAGGGCCCGTGATGCATTCCGTTCGAGGGGCTGGTCGGGTTGTTGCTTTGGATTCGGTACGATCCCCATCTCTCTCTCTCTCTCTCTCTCTCTCTCTCTCTCTCTCTCTCTCTCTCTCCGAGACTCAACCAGGCACTCACTCGCTCACTCTGTTTGTGCGCGCGCGTGTGCGCAGTTTCACATCCCTGAACCCCTAGGACTTAGTTCTGAAATATTCAGATGCTCATGTACTGTTCCAACTTGTCATCTTTGTTACTCATGGCTTGGTTCTGCATAATTGATGGAACTCCTTTTTATGTCTTGAGCCCACCCTATTCTTTGTGTCGGTGGGATACTATTGATCTGAGCCATGCATACATGTCTCATCGGCAGTTCACGATTTGAACTAGACCCTTGAAATTACTTCTTATTAACAAAACTTATGGCCAAGAAGGCGCAAAAGTTGCAAAGCAAACCAGCCAAAACCAATTAGAATTTTTTTTTACAAGGTCTAGGCTAGCCAAGACCTATAAACTAACCAAGTAGGAAGAATGCCAAAACAAAAAAAGCAAAACAGAGCAAAACCCCACTGGTAGTTGGCATTGACTGAAATTTTAGTTTTGACTCATAGGTTGGCTCTTACTCAAAACAGGCAAAAAATTGGTTTTGACTCAAAGTCACTTTTTATTAATGCACTCTGTTACTATTTTTCGCTCTGTTTTCGAAGAGATAGAATTTGCTAAACCATGGTTCAGCTTGTCCATGTCTCTAGACCACACAAGAGAGGATTTTCCAAAAGGGAAGCATCATCAACAGTTTGATTTCAGCTTTCAGTTAATGCAAAATTCTTCCGCTAACCACACAAGATATTGCTCCTGTCTTGTTATTCTTATAGAAGATAATTGTTTTTTCTGGATCACCCATTCAAATAACAAAACAAAAATGTGTTGTTATTTGGCAGGATTGGTATTACCTTTCCAAAACACTAGCGGAGCGCGAGGCTTTTGCTTATGCAGCAAAAACTGGGTTGGACATTGTAACTATTTGCCCATCATTGGTAATTGGACCCTTGATGCAGTCTACAGTAAATTCGAGCAGTAAAGTTCTCCTTAATTATTTGAAAGGTGGGTGTGTTATGTTAGACTTCTCTTTGTTTTCATTATATAAAATTATGGACATCAAAAAGGATCTCTGCACTTGGTTTCACGTTTCCAACTGAACAAAAGATACTATATAATCACAAAACAACCTGCATATCACTAAAATGAAGGCTGTTCACGCTCCTTCTCTCTTTTTCTCTCTTCCACGGATCCTCTATTTTTTTTCTTCGACGGGTCCTCTCTTCCTCACAAACCCTCCTCATGTACAATATATATTCTGTAAATTTGGCTGTACCAATATTTAGGTATATGCTCATAACAAAGGGGTTGGAGTGGTGCCCTGGGGTGACAGCCGACAGTGGAGAAAGATGTGAGCGCCCACCTCTTCGAACTATGGTTATACTTATATACGCAAGTTCCTGTTGTAGCACTTGAACTAAGGTACTTCTAGCAATGTTTTGGTCTATTTGGTGATTTTTGTACTCATGAATCGTGAATGGCATTACAAAGATGGAGCTTTTCGAATATTTTCAAACCTCCAAGAGAATCAGATTTCAGTTTAGTATTACAAGGATAGGAATGATAAATGCATTAGTACTGTTGGGCTTTCTTAAATGTTGTTGGGTTTTCTTAAATGTTGTTTGGGGTTCGGTGGTGGTAGCGAAAAAACACGATATATTTTAATTTTATGTTCCTCTTAACACAGGAAAACTAGGAGAGATGGTGCAAACTGATGGCCAAAGTTGTGGTGCTTTGCAAGGTAACACATATGTCCCTGGCCTATCTTTATGTATCATGATGTTTCTATTTGTATACAAATGCAGTAATGCTTATTACAAAGCCAGTGCCCTTTTTAGGCAACCAAATCAAATGATCTTGTGTATCATGGTTTTTTTCCAACAAAGCATCCTAGATCAAATAGTTGTGTGAATAAGCGAATGATACAAGTATTAAGCTTTACAGATCTGTTCAAGCGTGTACCTTTTCTTTTACATTTGCTTGCTCCTTTTGTCATTTGAAACTGGCAGTGAACATGTAAAGTAATTCAAAAGGGACAATTCTTCTGATTTGTATATCTATCTCAGCCCTTGCTTGAAAACCTAAAAATTGACTTGCATCCTTATCAGACGACACTTTCTCTTCCTTATTTCATAGAACAAAGCAATTGAAATTGGATATAGAACAAGTCAAACAAATGCACTTCATATATAGTCTAGGGTGATTAGAATCTTACCAATCCTAACGGAAATGACTAATAGGTTTATTCATCCAGACCCACATTTAAGACCATAGGGAAGATATTTGATATTCATAATCTGCATGTCTTACAGATTCACTTAAAATATTCAAAGTGCAAAGTACCTAGGAGTTGGTATCTTCTTGTAGCTTCATGTGCTCATATCAATGTTGGATTTTTTTTCAATTTTTAGGTACCTAATATGGCTAAATGCGTAATGAAAAGGTCTGTCTTCCTAGCCTCCTAGATCCAAGAGTTGCACGAATAAGCGAAGGATATTTGTTTCAAAGCCTCTGTTACGAGTGAAAAATGTGGCAATGGAAGTAAGGAGTCACGGCTTACTTCTATTCGGATTCCATCTCTGCTAGGACAATCCTGATATCCTTATCATCATTTATATTCAATTCCTTGGAGATTCATAAAGAAGGCATGTGCAAAATATCTGAATCTGGAACAGATCTACACTTGAGGTTTTTTATTGCATTTTCTGTATCTTATTCTTTTGTAGGAATGCATCCATAATTTCGGTTTAAAATTTGTTTGGATGGTTCAGAATCTTCAAATGGCATGGATGAGACATAATTTGTTGTATTCGGATATTTTTCATGGTTACAAGTTAGGAAATTTTGGTTCTATTGCCAGAGCATACTTTATCTTTCCATTTCCATCAATCCATCTTGATGTGTGATCAGGTCGCTGTGTGATGTTGTTAGCTATTGATATGGTGTCTGTTTACATCTGTTCATAAGTACACTCTTTGACTATTGTTTATTTGAGACATATAGCAAGCACAAGAAAAATCTGCTGGTGAATTCCTAGATAGCTTTTGATATTTTAGTCCTCTGGCCTTGTTCACACATAGTGACTAACAGCCTTGGAAAATCGGATGGTCCTTGTGTCGGTACTTTACCAGATTATCGCAGATAAATTGCAAGAACCGGAAATATGTAGCTCCAGAATTAGGGAACTAGAAATAACTGATTATTTTCGCCAGAAAATAGCTAGGTTTTTATAGACCTTCATTATTATATACTTTTGCATTTGCTGCATTCTTTCTTTCAAGTTGTTTCATTATTTTTCCATGTTATCATTAGGATGCCCAGTGTATTTCAGTTCATATGTACATGCATTGTGTATGGTTTATTTGTCCTATCTGCCAGTGTCTAAGCGTGACAAGCAGCAAAGAGGGGGGGGGGGGTATTTCAAATACAAAGCAAAATGTGCACAAAATAGATGCGCCTCACACTGTCATAGTATAGACTGGAACAAAATACACATTGTATATATATAATTACTACTATTATCCAGTGCTCATGATTTATGTTCACATAGATACATGGTAACAACAACATACCTGGTATTATGGACAATGACTACTCCATTGCCACAACTGTAGAATACACCAGACTGGCCAAAAGTGCTCCACTGCCTCAACTGTAGAATACACCGGACTGGCCAAAAGTTGTCCATAGCCACAACTATAGAACACACTGGACCGACCAAAAGATGCCTACATATGACCAATAACTACAGATATGCTCTCCTGGACCATGGTTTGTTGTTTAACCACTGTTACCTGACCAAAAATTCAAAAACCACTGTCACCTCTTTTCTGAATCGGAAGATGGCTGACTCTCTGATATACTACTAGAAAAAAGCATAGCCCAAAAAGCATGAATGAATGATGGATCTGAACATGTACTTCATTAGTGATGTGCATAGCACAAAAAATATGGATGGCAATACATGGCTGACGGAAATGGTAACTTCAAAAATTACATGACAACCAAAACTTTATGCAAGTCTATGAAGAAAATCATTGTATCATTTTTCTTTAATTAATTTCGAAACATACCTTCCTCTTGCAGCAGTCTTGCTCATTCGGCCCTTCAACAGCAGTTCACCGATTAGTTTATCAGTCGGCGGCGGCAGCAGTGGTCTTCAGCACGGCAGCAGGCAGCACGAGCGGAGAAGGTAGTGAGAGAAGGAGAAGAAGCAGCAGAAACTAGCAGACACCCCGCACCCGTTGTGGCGGCCTGGAGGGGCGGCGAGAGTTGGCAAGGCAGGCGGCCAATGGTTGGCAGTAGTGAGAAGCGAGTGAAAGACCTGGTTGACTTGGGGAAAGGAGGAGAACAGAGGACTGGTCGATTTAGGGAAAGAAGAGCAGATAAGGTTTGGTAGATTTGGGGGAAAGGAGGAGGAGAGACGAGCGTGCGTGACAGCAGGTAGTCGGTGTATTGGGCTTGGATATATTTGAGCTGGGCCAAATGCTTATAGTGTACTTAATTATCCTTTTCAATTATGAAATGGTGGGTCGTGGCACCCATTTTAATTTTGCATGTTCTGTTAGGTTGCCTTCTGTATGCCAGTTAGTATTCATTTTTCTTTTGTTTTGTTTGTTTGTATTTCTTAAAAGCTAATGCTGTTGCACAGTTTTTTTAACCTTTTCTTTTTGCTGGGAGAAAGATGATGCTCTTTCTTAGAAAATTACTTATTAGATGGAACGGTAGTCACCTTGCAAAGTTCTTCCACCAAATGTTTTTGTGTGTGCAACTTATGATCGGTTTTTCTATTCATTTATTCTACAGTTTTATTCTGCAGAA
Source organism: Triticum aestivum (assembly GCF_018294505.1). Taxonomy (NCBI): domain Eukaryota; kingdom Viridiplantae; phylum Streptophyta; class Magnoliopsida; order Poales; family Poaceae; genus Triticum; species Triticum aestivum. The sequence goes on from NC_057806.1 coordinate 604,628,071, forward strand.
ACAACATGGCAGACAAGAAAAGAAAAAAGTTTAATTTTGGGGATGGCGAAAGACTACATATCTTAGTTACCACAAGTTTGGTGATCAAAGCAACCTACATGATGCATCTCTGCGTATGTAGCTTTGCATACCAGAAGTTGGGTGATCAAAGCAGTTTACATGATGCATCTCCGCCTAAGTAGGTTTGCTTAGCATAAACTGATCTCACTACTTTCTTTAGCCTATGAACCTACCAGCAATGTAATATATAGTGCTACATATGATCAATTTCTTATACTTAAAGAATACCGGTCTCTAAATATTCCAACTTCCATGGTTTGAAAGCTTGGTTTGCTCCCGCTCTTCGCGCCACCGGTGCAACGGGTCATCTTGACCCAGATTATGATATGCTCAAGGTCAGGCTTGCAAACAGTGATCTACACACCAATTGTCGCATCATGCTAGGAACCGACAAGAGCCACCTTAACAACTAACTCGTCTGTGTTCCGCCGCCTTGCAAAAATTCATGAAGGAGACATCTGTGCCTTTCGTTTCAAGGTCACCATAAATTCTCATCGTGCATTGCCTTTAGATGAATCATTGACAGCAACAGAAGTCGTGTCTAAATATCATTTAGCATTCTAAGGACACCTTCCTTTGTAATAGGGTGAAACCTTCCTTTGTTTTTGAATATATTGCTCAAAAAGCTGCCAAAGCCAAGAGTCACCCCTTAAGCTTTAGCTGATCCAGTTTATAAGGGAAACAGGATCAAAAACCTAAACAAGTTGACCCTGTTTATGAGGGAAACCGGGCAGAAAACCATACAAGTAACAAGGTTACAGAAGATGAGAAAACAATTGCCACCTAGGAGAGGGCATGACCTAGCTAGCAGGCAAAAAGACCAACACCACGAGAGACACAAGTAGATGTGGGGTTTTGTTCAGGGATCACAATACCAAGACTCTGCAAACAACCTAACGCACCGCACCTGTTTCCCTCATTGATTGTTGTTCCTCATCGATTTATTAATATGCATAATACCACCCTTATATATAATTATCCGTTTTTACTACTTTCTCTGTTTCATACATCGAGTACTCACTAGCAACAACAAATATGCTAAGCAAGGAAGAGGCATGTACTACGTGGCAGCATCCACCTTTCACTCAAGGGATATAACACTATCATTTAGCACAGACTCTTCCAGGGGAACAGTAACAATGAACAAAGACAGTAACCAGCAGTAAGTACTCATTATTTCAATGTGTGACTGAGTTTTCCTATCACCACTCTTATAGTACATGGCTTGCTGCTGGCCTTTGCGCCATTGGTAGAACGGGTCATCTAGTACTATTAAAAGGGGATGAGGTGTTGCTTAATGGCCTACTTGCTCAAGTGCTTAGTGATATTGCTCCAAAGCCCTCAACCACTTTCTCATTCCAAATATGTCAAAAACCCAAAGTCAAACTCGGTCCCACCGATTCTTCCTATCCGGAGCCACCGAGTTCATATGACATAGCCACTGCCAGAAACCCTAACAGTTCGGCCACACCGATATAGATCTCGGTCTCACCGAGATGGCACTGCCAGCGCTCTGTGACTTGTTGCATTCATTTTGGTCTCAAAGAGTTATGCAATCGGTCACACCGAGTTGGCTTGACATTCTCTCTGTTGCTTATTGCTTCACTTCGGTCTAACCGAGTTGATGCAATCGGCGCCATCGAGTTGATGTTTTCCCTAAGCCCTAGCACATTGGTCCCACCGAGTTATTCCAGTCGGTCCCACCGAGTTGTTCCAGCCGGTCCCACCGAGATTCCTAACGTTTACATTTTGAACTGAATCGGTCTCACCAGGTGTTTTGTACCTTTTTGTTTCTATGGTATGTTTTTACTGCATGATATTTGTTTCGTAGTTTCTTTCTTCAATATTTTTATAGCACATTCATGAACTCATGATATGAGAAATATATGGAAAAAGGGATTAAGGGACTAGCCCAATCATAAAAGGTGCTTTTGGTAAGTTTTAGGAAAAGAACCAACATTACTTCTAAAAATGGAAGTGCAAATACTAGTACTAACGAGGTTCATGTGAATGACACCACCGATGGTCATATCGATGGCCTATTTTTTCTATTTCGCATTGGGCCTCCATTTTTTCAGTTACGGCACTGAGACAAACTCATGCACGTAATTAAGGGAGAGAAATAAGAAGATGACGTATTTGCATAGATTAGTACTAGCACATATGCCCATATGTTGCATGGGGAAAAATTAATGTTTTGTGCAAGCATAATGTCCCACAACACCGGATTCACTATGAAGAACATGCTGCAACGCAACATGCTTCTACAATATGAACATAAAAAAATACGATGCAATTTAGCCCTGTTCATATTTTCTTTGCCGGGCATAATCTCCTACTGATTTCATTTAAGTATAATCCTTTCTTTAGTTACCATGATGCCCTCACCCGTTTTAGTCGGGCATCAAATCCTTCCTGTTCTAATTTAGCAGCCCCAACACATTGAAGCCTACAAATCATTCCTTTTAGTTATCCTACCCTTTTTTACCTCAAGTCCTTCCTTTAATTAGCCTCATCTATTTAAATATTCTATTTATTAAGACCACAATCTTTCTTTTAAGTATTCCACCGATTTACCCATAATCTTTTCTTTAATTAGCCACATCTGTTTAAATATTTTATTCAAGCCCACAGTCCTTCCCTTAATTAGCTCATTCGCTTAATTAGCTCGCCCTAAACATGAGGACTGTCACTTGTATATTTAGAGCGAGTTGGGATTAGTAAATGTGAATGGCGCATACGTCGTTGGTGTTAAATCAAAGATCCACACAGGAGGTCCTGTGTTCAATTCCAACAATGTTGATTTATTTTGACCCAATTACTTTTCGCGGTCTTTATGAAAGCCCATAAAAGACCCATCAACATACAAGTACCTGGCCCAAATCGCTTAACCTGTGTACGAGTCAAACGAAAAGGACTAAACCAAAGCAAGAATACATATTCCCTTTAATAGTTTTTCGCGGTCTCTATCAAAACCTATAAAAGGACCATCAACATACAAGTACCTGGCCTAGGTCGCTTAGCATCTGTACGAGCCAAACGAAAAGGACTAAACCAGACCAAGAATACCTATTCCCTTTAATAGTTTTTCGCTGTCTCTATCAAAGCCTATAAAAGGCCTATCAACATACAAGTATCTGGCCTAGGTCGCTTAGCCTCTGTACGAGCCAAACGAAAAGGACTAAACCAAACCAAGAATACATATTTCTTTTAATAGTTTTTCGCGGTCTCTATGAAAGCCAATAAAAGGCCCACCAACATACAAGTACCTGGCCTAGGTCGCTTAGCCTCTGTACGAGCCAAACAAAAATCTCTATCAAAGCCTATAAAAGGCCTATCAACATACAAGTACCTGGCCTTGGTCGCTTAGCCTCTGTACGAGCCAAACGAAAAGAATTAAACCAAACCAAGAATACCTATTTCCTTTAATAGTTTTTTGCAGTCTCTATGAAAGCCTATAAAAGGCCCATCAACATACAAGTACCTGGCCTAGGTTGCTTAGTCTCTGTACAAGCCAAACGAAAATGACTAAACCAAATCAAGAATACATATTCCCTTTAATAGTAGGTAGGTATAGATATAAATATAGATATAGAGTAGCATCGTTTGGATCTATTGCTAAAATACAAACGTTTGGAAAAAAGCACAAAATTAAACACGGATGCAACTTAACAAAGTTTTGTACGTATGTACGACTACGAGAATTACATGCATGGGTGGGTACTAGACGAACAAACTGAATCAACCCTGTTCTGCGGCTAGTACTATCCGTTGGTCATCTGGATTCTCGCCCTCCTCCTCTCCCAGCTCCGAGTAGTAATCCTCCTCCGAGTAGTAGTTCTCGTCGTCGTCGTCGTTTTGGACGGTGACTCCCATGCGAGCAAGACGGCGTTCTCTTTCCCTGCTCAACGCATCGGCCTCCTCTAGGTACTCGTCGTCGTTGCCCAGGTAGTAGTCGTCGTCCTGGACGTAGCCCTTCTCACTCAGCTGCCGCATCACCCTGGCCTGCCGCTCATTGATCTCGTCGTCGCCCTTGATGTCGATGTCCACGATACTCTTCATCTTCTCCGGCGTGTGCCGGCGGCCGTCGTCGGTGACGTAGTCAATGCCGTCCTTCTTCAGCGACAGGATGTAGATGACGTCCTCGTGTTGCAGCCGTTTCATGGGTCTACCGCCGCCAAGCCTGGCCCTCTGCCGAGCCCGAGCCCGATCCACCATCTCATCCCAGGCCGCCGCATCCTTCTTCTCCTCCTCGGTCAACTCGTCCTCGCTCCACTCCTCGTCCTCGCCGGCCATCACCGATCAGCCAAGTTGGATGTTGCGCAGGTGATGTTTGATCTCGCCCACGGATCGGTCACAGGAAACACACCACGAACACACTTTTAACAAAGCAAAGGGTATATATATCTCGTACCTTCTATTTTCTTCTCTTTTCAATGTCTGCCACGGCATATATACATATATATATACATATATATATATATATATATATATATATATATATATATATATATATATATATATATATATATACACACACGCACACCAGGCTCGACTTTTACTAGTCGGATCGCATCCGATCTATCCTAGGACTCCTATTCCTACTTTTCCTTGAACTCGACGAATCTTGGCCATGCTAAGAACCACACGTCCACACGGCAACCTTGATGAAAACTACTACTCCCCATCACACGGCTACAACTAATACTACCTCCTTTCCAATTTACATGGCTTATCTCAAAAATTTTGTTTTTCTGTTTTATAAGTCTCATTTATATTCCTCCCCATCACACGCTCAAATATCGGGGCACACCTATTTCTCACTTTAAGCGAGCACAGGGCGAAGCCTCGCGTCGTGGGAGCCCCGGATGGGCCGGCCCAGCCGCGCGGGAAGCACGGCCTTTTTTTCTAAAAAAATATGTTTTCTGTTCTCGTTATTTTCTTTATTTTTGCACTTTTCTGTATACTTTAAAATATTCTACATATATATACAAAAACAACTCTTCAGAAACACATTTGAAAAATGTTGAACAAGTATTTAAAAAATGTTGAACAAATATTAAAAATGTTGAACGAGTATTTGAAAAATATTAGATAAGTATTAAAAATGCTGAACAAGTATTTGAAAAATGTTGAATAAGAATTAAAAAATATTAAACGAGTATTTGAAAATTTTTGAACATGTATTTAAAATATGTTGAGTAAGTATTAAAATGTTGAACAAGTATTTGAAAATGTTGCATAAGCGGTCAATGTTGAACGTGTATACAAATAATGTTGATCACTTGTTAAAAATTGTTTTTGACATATACGAAAATGTAGAGTTGAAACAAAAAACAAACATAAGAAAAAACAAAAAAATGGAGAAGAAAAAAAACAAAAAAAACCGAGAAGAAAAAAATACAAAAAAACAATGTAAAACCGACTCTTTTAACCTTAGTAGGACACGCCCTAATAGTTTACAAGGGTATATATATATCGTACCCTAAACCCTCACTGCTCTCTCCCCTCTTCCCCACTCACATCGGCAGGCGGCCACGGGAGCGATAGCAGGACGATCCAAGATGGTGGCTACCACCGGAGCGACCGCAGAACTCCACCGGAGCGCATCGGCCATGGCGGTAAGTCTTTGCCATGTCTGTAGATTTACTGCTTTTGACTCGGGCTAGATTTGATTTGAGCACGCGATTGGAGAGTTTGGGAGGGGATTGAACACATGTAGGTTCCAATTTCAGCCAGTTCTAATCCCATATTCTGGTATCATCCAATAGCCTATACCATGTCGAGGCCTTTCCCTCCAAAGATAAAGGGAATACCTTCTTCTTAACTCCATCATTGGATAAACCTGCAAGCTTAAACAATTCACAAATTTCATTTATATATATGAAGTGTATATCAGGATGTACAGTTCCATCTCCTGCATAAGGATTGGCTAGCGGTTTCTCTAACATACCCTAAGGGATCTCATAGTCAATATTTTTAGTACGTTCAGTAGGTTTAGGAGCAGCTCTTATTGCTTTTGGTCAAGGTGAAGATACCCCAAATAAGCCCAAAGGATTGTTTTTCATAGTAACAAGTGATAGTAAATTTCAGCACGTAATATAAATATTTCCTTACCAAAGGTGCTTCACTCCCTGGCAACGGGGCTAGAAAAGAGTCTTAATGACCCGTAATATAGGGGATCAATCGTAGTCCTTTTGATAAGTAAGAGTGTCGAACCCAACAAGGAGCAGAAGGAAATGACAAGCGGTTTTCAGCAAGGTATTTTCTGCAGGCACTGAAATTATCGGTAACAGATAGTTTGATAGCAAGATAATTCATAACAAATGACAAGTAACAATATTAACAAAGGTGCAGCAAAGTAACCAATCCTTTGTATAGCAAAGGACAGGCCGGAACTTTCTCTTATAGCAAGCAAAGCGTTCTTGAGGACACATGGGAATTCATCTAGTCACTTTCATCATATTTATTTGATTCGCGTTCGCTATTTTGATAATTTGATATGTGGGAGGACCGATGCTTGGGTGTTGTTCTTACTTGAACAAGCCTCCCACTTAGGATTACCCCTCTCATAATCATCCGCAACTACGAAAGAAGAATTAAGATAAATCTAACCATAGTATGAATCATATGGATCCAAATCAGCCCATTACGAATAGCGCATAAACTAGGATTTGAGCTTCTGTCACTCTAGCAACCCATCATCTAATTACTACTTGATACGTCTCCGATGTATATACAAATTTTTATTGTTTCATACTATTATAGTATCAATCTTGGATGCTTTATTTTCATTTACAAAAAACTTTATATCATTTTTTGGACTAACCTATTAACTTAGTGCCTAGTGTCAGTTGTTGTTTTTGACTTTTCAGAAAATCAATATCAAAGGGAGTCCAAACGAAGAAAAAATCTTTGGATTATTTTTTTCTAGACCAGAAGAGACCCTGGAAGGTTCGGGGGAGACCAGATGGCCCACGAGGGAGCGACAAGCTTGTGGGGCGCTCCCGGGGGGGCATGGGCTTATGGGCCCCTCATAGATCATCTTGACCTAATTTTTCCTCTATAAATACCCAAAAATTCCTCTCAAATCAGATAGCGCCATGAAATACTTTTTCCACCACCGCAAGTTTATGTTCTCGTGAGATCCCATCTGGAGGCCTCCGCCGACACTCCACCCGGGGGGGATTAATCACGGAGGGGCTCTACATCAACCTTATTGCCATTCCGATGATGCGTGAGTAGTCTACCACAGACCTATGGATCCATAGTTAGTAGCTAAATGGCTTCTTCTGTCTAAATGTTCTTCAATACAATGTTCTCCTTGATGTTCCTGGAGTTCTATCCGTTGTAATTATTTTTTTGCGGTGTGTTTGTTGGGATCCAATGAATTGTATTTATGATCTGATTATCCATGAATATTATTTGAGTTTTCTTTGAACTCTTTTATGCATGATTGTTATAACTTCGTATTTCTTCTCCGATCTATTGATTTGGTTTGGCCAACTAGATTGATTTATCTTGAAATGGGAAGAGGTGCTTAACTTTTGGCTCAGTTCCGAAAGACTCTTGAAACATCTTACGCAAATCTTCCCTTAGTTTGGCTAAAATTGGATCTGGGGTAGATGAAGATGCTTGTGGCAATGACATAGCTGCAACATGAGTATTAGCTAGTGATGCAATTTGTGGTACTGGCATCGAACCATAATTTGGCGGAAGACTAAACATGCTTGTGCTTATGGGTGGTGTGACGAGGTGATTCGGCGTCAACGCCGAATTGGGTACACTCATAAGAGGACTAGGGGACGCAGGTGGAGCCATAAGTTGATTAGTTGGCCTATGATATATATTCAATGGCAAATTGTATTGTTGTTGTATGGGTTGTTGTTGTATGGGAGGTGTTGTTGGAAATATGCCCTAGAGGCAATAATAAAATGGTTATTATTATATTTCCTTGTTCATGATAATTGTCTATTGTTCATACTATAATTGTGTTATCCGGAAATCGTAATACATGTGTGAATACATAGACCACAACATGTCCCTAGTGAGCCTCTAGTTGACTAGCTCGTTGATCAACAGATAGTCATGGTTTCCTGACTATGGACATTAGATGTCATTGATAACGAGATCACATCATTAGGAGAATGATGTGATGGACAAGACCCAATCCTAAGCATAGCACAAGATCGTGTAGTTCGTCTGCTAGAGCTTTTGCAATGTCAAGTATCATTTCCTTAGACCATGAGATTGTGCAACTCCCGGATACCGTAGGAATGCTTTGGGTGTACCAAACGTCACAACGTAACTGGGTGGCTATAAAGGTGCACTACAGGTATCTCTGGGCCCACTCGGTGATGCATCATCATAATGAGCTCAACGTGACCAAGTGGTTGATCACAGGATCATGCATTACAGTACGAGTAAAGAGACTTGCCAGTAACGAGATTGAACGAGGTATCGGGATACCAACGATCGAATCTCGGGCAAGTATCGTACCCATAGACAAAGGGAATTGCGTACGGGATTGATTGAATCCTCGACATCGTGGTTCATCCGATGAGATCATCGTGGAACATGTGGGAGCCAACATGGGTATCCAGATCCCGCTGTTGGTTATTGACCGGAGAGTCGTCTCGGTCATGTCTGCGTGTCTCCCGAACCCGTAGGGTCTACACACTTAAGGTTCGGTGACGCTAGGGTTGTAGAGATATTAGTATGCGGTAACCCGAAAGTTGTTCGGAGTCCCGGATGAGATCCCGGACGTCACAAGGAGTTCCGGAATGGTCTGAAGGTGAAGATTTGTGTATAGGAAGTCCAGTTTCGGCCATCGGGAAAGTTTCGGGGGTCACCGGTATTGTACCGGACCACCGGAAGGGTCCCAGGGGTCCACCGGGTGGGGCCACCTATCCCGGAGGGCCACATGGGCTGAAGTGAGAAGGGAACCAGCCCCTGGTGGGCTGGTGCACCCCCCATGGGCCTCCCCTGCGCCTAGGGTTGGGAAACCCTGGGGGTGGGGGCGCCCCACTTGGCTTGGGGGGCAAGTCCCCCCCTTGGCCCCCCCCCCCCTTGAGATTCAATCTCTAGGGGGCCGGCGCCCCCCCCCCCCGGGCCCCTATATAAAGAGGGGGGAGGGAGGGCTGCGCACCCCAAGTCCCTGGCGCCTCCCTCTCCCCTCGTAACACCTCTCCCTCTCATTGGAGCTTGGCGAAGCCTTGCCAAGATCACCGCTGCTTCCACCATCACGCCGTCGTGCTACTGGATCTCCCTCAACCTCTCCTTCCCCCTTGCTGGATCAAGAAGGAGGAGACGTCTTCCCCAACCGTACGTGTGTTGAACGCGGAGGCGTCATCCGTTTGGCGCTCGGTCATCGGTGATTTGGATCACGACGAGTACGACTCCATCAACCCCGTTCTCTTGAACGCTTCCGCTCGCGATCTACAAGGGTATGTAGATACACTCCCCTCTCCCTCGTTGCTAGATGACTCCATAGATTGATCTTGGTGATGCGTAGAAAAATTTAAAATTCTGCTATGTTCCCCAACAGGTGCCGATGATTGAGGCATGTTTTTCTGAGCAGTAGTATTCTCTAAGAAAGTTTGATAGAGCATATTATTACCATCAGCAATATGACTTTCAGTTTTAGCCCATTGCTCAGGAGAAAAGGTAGTACTCACAGAGGGTTTAACCTGCTCGGCCTGAAGAGGAGGAAACTTTATTTCTCCCAAGGGAGTGATGTTGCCTTGATGATCCTTCTTGAACTTTCCAAGGAACCCATGCAACTCCTTCACTTCACGCGCCTTCTTATACTCCTCATGAGCCTGGCGATGCTCAGTCGGTAACTCCTCAAGATTGGGTTTAATGATGTTATCGGCGTCCACTTCAGATGGCTTGTGAAGATCAAATATGATGGATGATGTTGATGATTGATCGTTTGTCCCCAGCGGAGTCGCCAAAAAGTGTGTTGACACACGAACACGTCATGTATACCCTCGACGCAGGGGGTGATGCACCGCACCTCGCGTCAAAGGAGATCCGACCGGCATTGCGATACGCAAGACAAATAGCGAATGCTTTTTGTAGGCCCGAAACCTCACACGCGCGGGAGAGACCACTTCAAGGTGTGCGGCAGCTATAGGCTGCCCTAAGTCGATTCACTTGCCCCTAGAGCCCCGGGATTCGCAGCTCTAAATCTCGAGGAACGTCGAAGAACCATAGAGAAAACAATGGAGAGATAAAACATAGATGAAAAGGTAGTAGATTGATATTTCGATTGTGTGTTGTTCAATCTGCCATCACCTCCAACATATATAAGAGGCGGCTGGACTTCCCGTACAAGAAAAGGACTCTAAACCTCGTCCAAAATCTTCCAACTTAACCGAACTTGGATCTAGGTATGCCTGAGACAATTGTTCGGTTTTTGATTTCTACAGCCATATACTATCTCGGATGGAGACGTGCCCAAAAGAAACTTTAACTGTTTCAATGAGACGAACAACCTCCGTGTTGAACACTTTTTCATCTGAGGTCATCTGGATATCTTCACATGCCCATCTTTAGCTTCTGGTCAGATTAGTCGACATAGTCGGGCTAAGAATTCTATGTTACCTCCCTAGTTTTCCTGACCTCGGATTTTGAGTCCTCGAATTGAGTCCTCAGATTGGGTCTTCGGATTGGGACATCGGATTGCATATGACCTCAGATTGAGTCCTTGGATTGGGACATCGGATTGAGTCCTCAGATTGGGTCTTTGGATTGCATATGACCTAGATTTCATATGATCTCAGATTGCATATGTCCTCGGATTGCGTCCTCGGTTGGGTCCTCGGATTGAATGTGACCTCAGGATTACCTAGGACCTCTGATTGCGCGACAGAATTTTTCAGCCAGATCTTGTTTTGGCTCCACAGGTCGCATATGACCATAGATTGAGATGATGTATATATCATAATCGAGACAAAGACATTTCATTCAGAATACTCTTTCATTCGAGGTCATCTTGAAGGGGTAATCGGCTGAACAATACTCCAGAACCCTGAATCTCAATATATCGAGCTTAGTTTCGACCCTGAGATGAGGTCGGATGACAATGACCTAAACATAAAAGGTGTCCACTTCAATGACACGAAACTTCTTCATATTGAGAAGTCTTTCATTTGAGGCCATCTTAATTAAGTTTACATCCGTGCCAAAAACTAGCATCAACAACTACGTACTCATCGAATCAACGGAGCCGGAAATTACAGGATTGACGCGCAATTTATGCACAACAGAGATGACCGAGCATCTTCTTAGTCCGTTCTGCTTGGTTCTCGCACATGACACAATACCTGTGTATCTAAATTAGTTTTCTACTAGCAATCTGAATGTCGGACTCTTGATGACTCAGTCGCATCTCATATCAACTTATAATTTGCTAACACAGGTGGTTGAATATACATATGTGGCAAACTGCAAGAGTTCCCTCCTTTCTTTTGAAATTTGATTTTTGTATCACCAATATTGTCGACTTAGCATCCCTCACTAGCATTTCTCAGTGCCGACTAGGCTATTAAATTGGGAATGTACAACTAAGATTTCAGCAAGACAGCTCTTTTCATTGTTATTATATCATAAAAGAAATTACATGGTGCTTCAACTTCTCAAGTCTGAACTGTTTCTGGAACGCTGCCAGATTTGGTCGTTCCTCACATCCGCTGTGCAACGCCGGTCGATGACAAAGCCAAGTGGTTCGCCTTTTGGCAAGAGAATGTGGGTGGCCATGGCGAAGCATTGTCTGTAGCTGCAGTAGACGACAGGACCATGAGGCGATGTCGGAAAGGGACGGATCAAAAATATTGTGTGGGCCGAATAAGCGATGTGTTGTGCCCACATGCGTATGCTTTACTGTTCTATTCTTTCTGTTCATTATACCAGGCTATCTGACGGGCGCTGCGTGACGCCGCGCTCCCGGCGCTTGTAATACTACTAATAACATAGAAAATGTTGACCATGCATTAAAAGATGATGAACTTTTAATCATGTATATAAAAATGTTAATCAAGCATGTGAAAAAATGTTGAACAAGTTTCTAAAAATATTGATCAAATATTTGAAAAATGTTAAATCTATATAGAAAAAATGTTCACCATGTAATAAAAAATGATGATGTGCATAGAAAAAATGTTCATCAAGTATTTGAAAAAATTTAAAAAGTGTGTATAGATAAAATGTTGATCATGTATTCAAAAAATGTTAATTAAGTATTTGAAAAATGTTAATTAAGCATTTGAAAATTGTTTAAAATATGTATAGAAAAAATGTTGACCATGTCTTAAAAATGATAAATTTGTATTAAAAGAATATTAAACATGTATTCAAAAAATGTTGTTGACACATACAAAAAATGTAGAATTAAAACCAAAAGAAACAAAGAAATCCGAAAAAGGAAGACATTAAACAAAAAATGAAAAAAACCGAAGAAACAAATGCAAAAAATGAAAAAAAATGAATGCAAACAAAATAAAAAAACAGAGAAGGAAAAAAAAGAAACCCAAGAAAGAAACAAAAGGCTGAAGAATAAAAGAAGGAAAGTAAGCAAGAAAAGAAAACCCGATAAAAACAATGAAAGAAACTGTGAAAAGCAAAAAAAAACAGAGAAGAAATAAGAAAACCAAACAAAAGAGAAGGGGAAAACGGAAAAAAAAACATAGGAAACCGAAAAAAATTGAAAAAATAAAAGGAAAAGAAATGAACCAGTGTAAGAACCGGCCTCTTTTTGAAACGCTGCGAAGCAACGAGGAGATCCCAGTCACCAATTTTAACTCTATTTTTTACGAAACGGACCCCTCAACCGGCCCTACATGTATGGGCTGTCCATTACCCCTAAACCCAGCTCATATGGGGATGCGTCCATCACGTTAGACTGGGGACTGTGCCAAATCTCTTGAAGCATATCTATCATCATGGAATGGGAATTTCTCCATGCGGCTTTTGGCCAACGGTGCTGCTAGCCATCATCCAATGGAGAAAATCAGTCAGTTCGCCATCCGTCCGATTCTAGTCGCATGGTTCTCAAGTGAGCTTTGTGTAAAACAAACACGTGAACATTATTATCCCTTCGACTTGTACAGACGCGACTGTCACACGACCAACACATACCCATTAGTGTTGTGGGGCTGGCCAAGTGCCGGCGAGATGCTGCTACAAACCCATCGCTCTGTTTGCAGCAGCGCGTGCTCCTCCTGCTACACACCCATCGCTCTGCCTGCAGCAGCGCTCGCTGCATCTGCAGCGGAACACCAGCACGTCTGCAACGCCGCCGGTCATGGAGCGCGACCACATCACAGTGCTGTGGTAACAGCCATCCCAGCTCGCTTCACAAACACAACCACCCCCTTGCAAACAAATCAAATGTAGCAGCACGATCTCAAAACTTTTATATTTTTGCCGATGCGACCAAAATCCAAGCCACAGACATATCACACATTTCTATTTGCACTGTGCATCTATATGGACTACACTGTTATTTCCATGCAAAATTCACTGGCTATACTGACGCCATATTTGCTGAATACTGACGCCATGCTGACGCTATACTAGCCAAAGTTTTACAATAAGACTATCATCTATCAAGAAGTTTTGCACGCAAAGCAATAAGCACATTCAAGTGTAATGATCCAGAATCTTTCGTGTCCTTGTGTAGACAGTTTCAAGTCACAGGCAAGGGCAATTGCTGAATCTTGGGTCCTTCTGTAGACAGTTTCAACTCGCAGGCAAGGGCAATTGCGGACTCCTGGAAGACGCCATGGTTTTTACAGTCTTGCAGGACACCTGCAAGGAAGGACACCACAGTATGTTATCGCTAAGCCTGAAGGACACATTCAAGAACATGTATCGACACATTATCTTCTTAAACCCCAAAAGGGGGAGAACTACTTTGTCCAACAGGAAAATCAATGGTCAAGTAACCCTTCACTGTTATTTTTTAGAATATAAGGAATGCAAAAACTTGTCCCTCCAGTACAAATCAAACATGGTGTCATGGGTTAAGATGAGATGGCCGAATGAAAACAAATGGCATGTTCTGCATATAAACCAAATGACAACTTAAGAAACAGTGGACTCCCAAAGCTGAAAAGAAAGAAGTGTAAAAAGAAGAAAGTCAGCATAATTAAGTCCACACCATCCCGGCAACAGGCTAAGGATAGAGAGATGCTACTATGTTGGCAAATTCTATTCATTCATTAGATAAATACATTAATCCCTGAACTTCTTAATTGCAAGGAACAAAAGCCAGAATAATTGATATGTTCCCAGGTGAGAATATTAAATCGAGTTAAACGGGGGAAATACATTATTTATAATGACAGGAGCATGACTACACATATCTCACAATTCAAACTAGTGACATCATCTCTTGCTGGACGCTACAGTGAAGAATAAAATTTATAGCTGCATGAAATGAACAGAAGACATGATTTAGAAAGAGATACTGACCAGCACACAACACACTAAAACCCAAGCAAAATTGAATCATTCAAAGTTTATCTTTGCTATGACGCATACTGGTTCAGTTTCACATGTATCCAAATTAATACTTTGGATGAATAACATGGCAATTACGTCAGATTTGAAATAATTATACCGTTGACATGTTTCATAGTTACAACAAGGAAAATGAATTCACCTCTGGACCACTAGTGGTGATACCAAGAAGAATTTAGTATGAATCAGGAGCTAGGTGTAGTATGGAATATGCAGTAGGAGCACGGCAAGAGTGCAAAATAAGAGACCATCTTAAGCATAAGACAATTAACAGTTACTCTGTATAACATTTATGGTAAAACTAAAATTATGTTTTTTTGAGCGAGCACAATGTCATGGAGTTTCTTACATTTATTAGTTCTTAAGGGGCCTCGGGTAGTTGTCGAAGAGCTTGGGCCGTTGAGGGCAGAATGCGTTCCCATCCCTGATATCCTGTATTTTCTGATCAGATAGTTCTACTCCCTTCCTCAAACGTTTCTCCATCTTAGTAATCTCTCCACTACCCCGCTCACCATGTATGTATTTATACAGGTACCTGAACCATCAAAATATTCATTAAACAAATGCTAACAAAACAATTTTGAAGCACACACACACAATTTGAGTTTATAAGAAAGCACAAAAGGAACAGTATAAGTGGTGAACCTCTAGGAGAATTCTTCAAAAACAATAAAGGGGGTCAGAAATGTTCGAAAGTCACGGTGGAGAAACTGTCACCTTGATAACATGACAATCAAAAATGACTAGCAAATGGTCCAGACAAGAGCTACATGTTGATTAGCACTGTGATTTATGACTAACAAATACCCCCTCCGTCCCATAATATAAGAACGTCTTTCAGGCTAACATAGCTTGAAAAACGTTGTTATATTATGGGACGGAGGGATTACCTATCATGAGATTAATCTTTCTGACTAAGGTTATGGTGTAATGAGAGGTTTATTTACAATGTCTAAAAGATTTATTCACATTTCAGCAAAAATGAGGGGAATTTGTATCTACCTTTGCCTGATTGGCATCATGTTATTGAACACATCAGTCACGCTTCTGAGCTTGATAACCTCCTCTGGTCGCTGGGCAGCGAGACCATCCGAAATACCGAACTTCATCAACTCCTGTATGAAAGATACGTTAGTGACAACCAGTAACACCTAAATACTCTCAACACAGATAAAACTGAAACAGGCAAGTTATTTGCACAAACCATGGGATCAACTAACGCGGACTTTTGAAGGAATTCATAAAATTTGATGCCTTCCCGATCCTGATCTTTCAGGTTCTCCATCACCGTTGTCCAAAAAAGTGCTAAATGCTGATCTACCTGCATTACAAAGACAAACACACCAGTTATCAATACAACATCGATGGATATATATGAGAGGATTGAATAATTCAACGTCTTTAAAAAATGAACAGCGGATCGCTTGATATATCAAGTACAACAAAAATTTGCCTTACTAGTGCATTCATAGCCACAATAGACTGAGGCGATGAGTACTACAGCGGATCGCCCTCAGTCTAGAGGCAGACCTACTCATCACCCTCAACATCACAATAGAACCAGGAGCATTCATAGCCACTCTTTAATTCAAAGGAGCATAGATCTATCACAACTTATGCACTGATATAAACATGTGCATCCAGAATAACAATCACTTTTGGCACAAACGATAGCAGAAACATGGCAGTTGTAACTAGATGGGCATAGATTTACAGTGTATCAACCAACTAGATACAACCAGAAGGAGATTAATCGCCATTTGGCAAAAGTCCTTTTTAACAGTGATTACTTATTGAGAACATGAACACATGAACATGAACAGAAGGAGATTACTTATTTTGGTACAGAACAGGACAGGTTAAACATATCTAAATCAAAAGAGCACATGAATGTGCTGAAGCATAACCCATTTAATGATGAAACAATGACCAAAAATATCATGAAACATGGAACATTGCATGCACCCAAACATGAACATTGCATGCACCCAAACAGATCTAAATGATAACAGAGCAGGACAACGTACATTTCAGAACCATGACAAGCATAAATCACAGCACGCATGGGCACGTATCACAGTTTCGAGCAGATTTTTAATAACAGATCTAAATGATAACAGAGCAGGACAACGTACATTTCAGAACCATGACAAGCATAAATCACAGCACGCATGGACACGTATCACAGTTTCGAGCAGATTTTTAACAGATCTAAATGATGACAGAACAGGACAGGTCAAACAATATGAGAGAATAGGGCAGATCTAACGAGATGGTTGAACATCTAGTACATGAGCCAGGGGAATGTCACATCTCCAGATGTACCGAGGTAGGGTTCGTCACGAGCAGAGAGAAGCACCTGTTGGGGTTGGGGTTGGGGTTGAGGACGGGGGCTGCTGCCTGGGCCGGGGCCTGCTGCACGGCGGCGCCCCTCTGCCTCCCCTGAGCGCGGCCAGGGCCGCCACGGCCAGCGCGAGCACCGCGGAGAACGGCGGCCATGGATAACCTGCGGGGATGAGGTAAGCTTGGCGAGCAGAGATGCTGGAAACCCTAGAAGAAAAGGAGGGGAAACAGGATTAGAGTCGAACCAGGAGGTCCAACCGGTGGTGGTGGGCGTCTCCTGCGAGCGATCTGGGGCGGTGGGCACCTCCGGCGAGCGATCAGGGGCGGTGGGCGTCTCCTGCGGGCGATCTGTGGCGGCGGGCGTCTCCGGCGAGCGATCCGTGGCAGATGGGGGAGATGTGGCGGTGGGAGGAGGATGGACAGAGGGGGCACACCGACACCGGTATATATACCGGCGGCGTGGCGGCCCCCACCTGTCAGCCTGCCTCGTACCGCGGCGGGCGGGAGGAGGCGCGATGGGGGCCGTTGGAGTTGGAGGAGGCGGGCCCACGCGTCATCGAGCGAGGGCTCGAGCGATGTGGGGCCGCCCCCTCCTTGGCCTGGGGGCGCCGCGCCCTTCCTTTGCTGGTGCATCTTGCTGGGCCGTTTCGGTTGGTTCATCGTCGGTCCAAGCCTTGGCTTGGCTTGGCTGTTGCTGTGTGTGGAAGGCTCTGCGTAAGGAAGAAGAAAGAAAGAGGAGGGGAGTGAGGCAGTGAGCAAAACAATAATGGCCATTGAGAGGAGGGGTGGGTGGGTGGGTGCACGCATACATACCTGTGCCCATTCATGGATGCCCTGAGAGAGAGAGAGAGAGAGCGAGACGCCTCGGGGCTGAGGGAGTAGCCGTCGTTTCACCTGCATGCAGCAGTAAAGAAAGTTGGGTAAATAAATGAAAGGGGAGGCTTCATTTTTGACCGCGCGCGGCCCCGTGGTAAATTTAATTATCCAACGGATACCGAGGGGTCCGCGTGGTCTTCACGCGGAGCCCCATCCCTCTGTACACAGAGAGGAGAGGAGAGGAGAGGGCACGCGCGAGCAGAGTTCCTGAAAAGCCTACACACGCGTAGGGTAGGCTCCTGCAGCCCGGATCAAATTGAGTAGAGTATCGTACCATATCACCCGGTCATGCAATGCAATCTTCTCAACTTGACAGATTTGCTCGCTGACTGCACCTTCTTGTGCAAGGCCGTCGCTGATCAATCAAAGCCATTTAAACAAGAAATGTTGGTTACTAGTCAGGCAACAAACACAGAATGACAGTAAGAGTGCTGAATTACTGAAACCCTAACAAATGCACTCCATCAACTGAAGCAAAAACTGAAACAATAATACTCCATGCTATTGCTAGCAGAACAAGCACTACTCACCAGCTGCTTGGCGTGCAGATGCAGCTGCAGCTACAGCTACAGCTCCTTGGCGAGCACTACTCACCAGCTGCTTGGCGTGCAGATGCACCTACAGCTACAGCTCCAGCTCCAGCTCCTTGGCGTGCAGATGCATATCTGGAAATGATCCATCTTCCTGAAACATATAATACTCATCAGAACCTGCAACTATCATACTACAACAAGATACTGGGACATGGGGGGACACAGTAATTTACCACACCTCAGCTTCAGCAACTGATTCACCATCGTCACTTCGTCAGTGCAGACCATGTTCGACACTAGGCCATAAATTCGACAAGTGCAACCACAACTCAAGCAATCCTTCAGGAGGCATGTTCTCATCAGAGTACGCTGACCTGAAAAAAATTACTTACAGTTAGTCCTTTAAGCAAATATGAGCTTGGTGGAGTTAAGATAAACATGCAAGAACTAAACTATGTTCAGCAGCTGTAGCCTCTGTACAATTGTGGATATGTCTGCTACCTACAATTGCATAGCAGCAAGGCAGCAGCAGCACCTTTTGGCATATGTTGTTGAAATATTTTGTGCATCCAGTTAATTCCACCAAGAACGGAACACTAAGCAAGCAATGAATGCCTATCCAGTAGCAGTTTTAGCTACTAATAAGTAATAACAGTGAGCTAAATGAGGTACAAACTGAAACAACCACCTTAGCTAGTACATGAGCATCAACCACACACGCATCATACAAAACCTAATATGATATGAATCAGAAGCAAAGCCTCATAAAGGACCTCATCAGGCCACCCTAGCTAGTTTGGTTGCTCTCCTGCAACCCACACATGAAAAACAAAGAAAGAGAAACCCCAATGCAGTTAACAGGAAGCAGCAGAGAGAGGATATAAAATGTAGACTAGGAGCATTACCACCATCTCTTCGAGCTTGCTTGGGCCCAAGATTAGAGGTGCTGGTGCATCTGTTCGGTGGCTGCATCTCAGGTTCTCGAATGCCTCCTCCAGGGGTATGTTCTCCTGCAACATGAAGCAGCACGGACTTCAGGATCACAACAGCAAGGATTGAAGAAAGATCAAACTCATTGCTAATACTTTTCGGCTTTAGCAGCTCAGTTGCACCACTTGAAACAAGGGTATATATAATTAAAAGAAACTCTGTCCCTCTATAGCTACTACACTTGCAGCAGCTCCATTGCACCACAAGTGAAAAATAAATATAGGAAGACCATCAAGGAAACCACTAACATTTAATAACAGGCCACAACTTTCGACAAAATGATAAACACTAGTACACCAACCTGCCAAAGTCAATCTTGAGTTACTACTATATATTGTGTTGCTAGGACAAAAATCAAAACTTCCTACCACTCACTGGATTCAGATTTGAATATGTTTGCTCGGAGTGTACGATCAGTTTAGGATTAATGATCAAGGAAGTGGCCTTTTCCAAGACCCAACTTGCTCAGATACCATGGAAGGATTTGCTCAGAATATATGATCACAGAAGGGGGCCTTTTTTCAAGAGCTAACCTTACTCAGATACCGACAAAGGTAAGAAAAGTAGTCATATTATGCAACCCATGAACAAAGCAAAGTTACATGGTTTACACTTCAAGCAGGAAAGGATGCACGTGAAAGGTCATTGTGGATCCATGTTCAATTCAGATTTTTGCATGCTTGCTCAGAATATATGATCAGTTTAGGATGTTAATCAAGGAAGGAGGCCTTTTCAAGAGCAACCATACTCAGATACCGTCCTTGTGATTCATCACAGCAAGCATACAAAAATGTATGGAAACTAGTCATACTCATGCTACCCGTGAAACCCAGTGAAGTACATGGTTTACAATTCAAGCAATAAAGGATGATGCAACAAAAGATCAAAAGACATTGTACAAACGATATCAGCATGTTGACGAAACATGCTCCAAGTACAGCCAAACATTTTGGTCTATAAAAGAATACTATATACTGCATTGGATATCGATCTTCCTTTATCATGTCACATAAGCAAGCCTGAGGGAACTCATGGGGTATCCGATTAATAAAATTGTAGAATGAATCTGAGATAGGAATATTTCTCACACATCTTCCAGAAGTTGAGCCATATTAATTAGCTCACCAATGCTACAACTCTGACTTACCACACAGACTATAAATGTCTGTATCAGCAATAATATATCTGAGTTAAAATCATTGGTGCGAACATGGTAGATAAATGTTGCACCGATACTTCCGCAAAAATAAAATACAATAATGTTGCAATGATACTTAAGGGCAAGTTAACCTTCCCCGCGCAGGCCCTCTCCTGCCGCACCCCTCTCACACCCTCAGGAACAGCCACCTATTAGCGTCAGTGGGGAGTAGAGACAGTTTTCTACTTGTCTCTGTTATCAGTCACACTAACGGAGTAGTTACTGAGAGAAGTAGCATCCATTATTCTACATCTGCCTCTGTTAGTTATTGCTTAAAAGTAGTTAGTTGTATATTGCCAAATCAGCATTTTTCTGAGAAAAGGTAAATCCCTGAATCAGTAAACATATCTGCACCAGAGCAGCACATAAATTACAAGAACCAATATCGAAGAATGGCGATGCACAAGTAAACTACCACTTAGGGGTAGGTTGGTACGTGGTGATCACTGATACGACTCAATTCCTACAGATTGACAGGAAACTCAGTACTACCGAAACAATCGCTTCCGGTTTGATCGGATTGGGTCTTAGCCCTCCCTACCTAAACAAACCCTAATGAAGGTCCAACTCCTAGAGGAAATTCACCGGCAGCACAATGCAATAGCTGACTGGCATGCAATATGAAACGACTTTGATACACATGCAATTGACGCACCTATCAAGCAGTTGCCAGCGGTTTCCAATTTGTGCATCCACATCATCAATCTCCTTTTCTAATTCCTGAAGCATTCAAGCATAGCATCAACCTAAAACAGAGCAAAAATATATGTCAACAACTAACCCATAAATTATTCAATAGTATGTTAAATTATTCAATAGTATGTATAGATGACCAACATCAATAGTAGCTCCACCAAAGAAATCTCTCCAACTAACAGAATTGGGGGATGGCGAATGTAGGCATAGAGATCAGTGGTAAAGCCACACGGTGCAGCTTTGTTAACAAGAGCAACCAAGACCCTTATACTTCTAATGCTGACATGATATACATCAATCGTTCTATTTTTTAGGCTAGGGAAAGACTTTGCTGCATTAAGAAAGAATTGTCACAATCATTTTGACATAAATAACGCAAGGAGGAGCTTGTGCCAGCGACCAAGCATAAGTGCCTAGAGCTAACTTGTGAGCAACTCTCAAACGTATACTTCAATGTAAACTAACACAGAACCCTTGTAGTATAACTCTGTTGATGCTAGTTCAGCATTTTGTTCCAAATGAACACGTAACATAAAGGTGGAAATGCAATCAAGCAGGTGTCAACAGTATATGCAGGCCAGGACCGAGTGAAAGTTGACTAATTCAGGATGCAGTTTATGATGAAGAGATCCATTCATACAGTCTAATTTAGGATACGGTTTATGATGAAGAAATCCATTTGTTCTGTTTAGTATCTCCATCTGTTTAGTATCTCAACATAGAGAAGTACAAGATGGCGAAGAAGGCCGCAAAGCGAGCTGTTGGTGAAGCAAGGGGTCGGGCATATGAGGACCTCTACCAACGGTTAGGCACGAAGGAAGGTGAAATGGACATCTATAAGATGGCCAAGATCCGAGAGAGGAAGACGAGGGACATTGGCCAAGTCAAATGCATCAAGGACGGAGCAGGCCAACTCTTGGTGAAGGACGAGGAGATTAAGCATAGATGGCGGGAGTACTTCGACAAGCTGTTCAATGGGGAGAATGAGAGTTCTACCATTGAACTAGACGACTCCTTTGATGAGACCAGCATGCGTTTTGTGCGGCGAATCCAGGAGTCTGAGGTGAAGGAGGCTTTAAAAAGGATGAAAGGAGGCAAGGCAATGGGCCCTGATTGTATCCCCATTGAGGTGTGGAAAGGTCTAGGGGACATAGCAATAGTATGGCTAACCAAGCTTTTCAACCTCATTTTTCGGGCAAACAAGATGTCAAAAGAATGGAGACGGAGTATATTAGTACCAATCTTCAAGAACAAGGGGGATGTTCAGAGTTGTACTAATTACCGTGGAATTAAGCTGATGAGCCATACAATGAAGCTATGGGAGAGAGTCATTGAGCACCGCTTAAGAAGAATGACAAGCGTGACCAAAAATCAGTTTGGTTTCATGCCTGGGAGGTCGACCATGGAAGCCATTTTCTTGGTACGACAACTTATGGAGAGATATAGGGAGCAAAAGAAGGACTTGCATATGGTGTTCATTGACTTGGAGAAGGCCTATGATAAGATACCGCGGAATGTCATGTGGTGGGCCTTGGAGAAACACAAAGTCCCAGCAAAGTACATTACCCTCATCAAGGACATGTACGATAATGTTGTGACAAGTGTTCGAACAAGTGATGTCGACACCGATGACTTCCCGATTAAGATAGGACTGCATCAGGGGTCAGCTTTGAGCCCTTATCTTTTTGCATTGGTGATGGATGAGGTCACAAGGGATATACAAGGAGATATCCCATGGTGTATGCTCTTTGCGGATGATGTGGTGCTAGTTGACGATAGTCGGACGGGGGTAAATAGGAAGTTAGAGTTATGGAGACAAACCTTGGAATCGAAAGGGTTTAGGCTTAGTAGAACTAAAACCGAGTACATGATGTGTGGTTTCAGTACTACTAGGTGTGAGGAGGAGGAGGTTAGCCTTGATGGCCAGGTGGTACCTCGGAAGGACACCTTTCGGTATTTGGGGTCAATGTTGCAGGAGGATGGGGGTATTGATGAAGATGTGAACCATCGAATCAAAGCCGGATGGATGAAGTGGCGCCAAGCTTCTGGCATTCTCTGTGACAAGAGAGTGCCACAAAAGCTAAAAGGCAAGTTCTACAGGACGGCGGTTCGACCCGCAATGTTGTATGGCGCGGAGTGTTGGCCGACTAAAAGGCGACATGTTCAACAGTTAGGTGTGGCAGAGATGCGTATGTTGAGATGGATGTGTGGCCACACGAGGAAGGATCGAGTCCGGAATGATGATATACGAGATAGAGTTGGGGTAGCACCAATTGAGGAGAAGCTTGTCCAACATCGTCTGAGATGGTTTGGGCATATTCAGCGCAGGCCTCCAGAAGCTCCAGTGCATAGCGGACGGCTAAAGCGTGCGGAGAATGTCAAGAGAGGGCGGGGTAGACCGAATTTGACATGGGAGGAGTCCGTTAAGAGAGACCTGAAGGATTGGAGTATCACCAAAGAGCTAGCTATGGACAGGGGTGCGTGGAAGCTTGCTATCCATGTGCCAGAGCCATGAGTTGGCTGCGAGATCTTATGGGTTTCACCTCTAGCCTACCCCAACTTGTTTGGGACTAAAGGCTTTGTTGTTGTTGTTGTTGTAGTATCTCCAACTAACAACGGAATGATACGAAACTAGGTCTAGTAAACTACTAGACCAAAAACGAAGAAAAAGAAGTAAATCATTATCTGACAAAATTGTGCCCCAGTAATTTAACCGTTTCAGCTTCTCAAGCTAGTCATCAGTAGCCGACGAAGTCAGGGAAAAAAATGATTCCCTTAAACAGCGAACCAGAGCAAATATATAGCGTACCAATAGAACCAGGAGAGTGTTCATGCATGGAAGAAATGCATACCTTGTCAATCAGCGCTGACAAGACTTTTTCCTCTGAAGCAACCTCGGTGAGGTCGTCTGACTCCTCTGTAGCAGCCATATATGCCTTCTTAGCTTCTTCTGCCCCCTCTGTGTCTTCTCTTTCAAGCATGGAGTTATATAGTTTTTTCTGCATTCCTCAACAATTAAGTACTACTCAGACTCCACGGTAAAACAGTTCATACATGCAACAAACAAAAAAATGATGTATGGTAATTGTCCCTCTGACCCCACTTAAAAAATTCACATCGTACCTCCTTGTTGACAAGGCTCGGGAACTCTTGACGCTCCTTGCTAACAGACTGCAATGTAAGTAATAATGGCACTATCACTAAAGAGTCCGCGACTTACTGACAGAAAATACAGATGGACCAGGATCATACCGATGCAGATGCCAGCACAGCCAATGCCCGACTGACATTACAGAGCTGCTGTTGGTCATGTTGTTTTGCTTCTATCATTTCTTCTTCTTCCCTAGCAGTAGGCCCAATCATTTCCTTTAAAGCCAAATCTTCTTCAGCGGCCTCCTGTTCTGTGAGAATTGCCTTTTCTTCCTTCTTTTGTTTTGCCTTCTCTTCTTTCTCTTTCTTCTTCTCTCCTCCTGAATAGTTGCATTGAAAGCATTAAAATAACTGATTACATGTTCAGTAGCAGCATTACGCTAAGTTAAAATAAACAGGTAATAGCTGAGTGTTAGCAGCAATCCCGCTTGCGCAGGGTCCGGGGAAGGGTCCGACCACTTGGGTCTATAGTACGCAACCTTTCCCTACATTTCTGCAAGAGGCTGTTTCCAGGACTCGAACCCGTGACCTCATGGTCACAAGGTAACAGCTTTACGGCTGCGCCAAGGCAACAGCATAATTATAGACTAATCAGCAGAAATTAAGTGATTCTCTTTAAATCAGTAGAACTTGAATCATCACGATCTTACGCAACCAACATTAGATCAGCATATAAACAGCTCTCAAAACCTTAGGTTCATCTAGACATTCTCACACACAGCCACAGCTCTTACTGCTAGTTTGCCAAATGCCCCTACAGCTCCATAACAGCTTTTCCAGCAGAGCCAAACCCCAACTGCTTTCAGACAAGTCTCAGCCCAATAGAACTGGACACGCATTTTCTCATAAGGTGTGCATCTAGAAGTTGTTCATATGATATGTTGACAGTTGACACTACACTACATGGCCTTAAGTAACAAATAAAGGCATATCAAGAGTTCAGATAAAAATTTACTGCCATCGTGACATTTTAGTTATATGCCCTTTCCACTAGACATATTCTAGCTTTACCATGGAATAGCATAAACCATGTATAGCTTCTTAATACATATATTGCATACAAGGAAGACATGAATAGGCAAGACACTTGAGGTTTAATTATGAGAAGGGCATGACAGGATATTAGACACATTCCAAATTCTGAGGCAATGCAGGGCACATATGTTACCATGGGGTGTCAGAAAAAAAAGTAAATCAGATAAATGAGTTTCTGAATTAACAAGAGATAAACAAACTAATAAAATAAGGAGCCAGTCCGTGCCCGCCCGCTAAAAACAAAATATGAAGCACGGGTTCAAAGAGAGCATTCATGTGTTAGCTTCTCACACGTACTGCCTGTGTAGGTTTCGTACTTGTGCCAAGTATTATGGTTGCACTGACAAACGATGTAAAGTAGTATGCAAATTTTCAGTATGGATAACCTATATATGAAAAAACAACACGATCGTGTTACACACCTTGATAAGTTCTTCCTGCATCTCAAGGAATTTCAGTTTTCTCCTCCTCTCAGAAACTGAATCTTCAGATGGCAATACTGTCCCAATTGTATCCACAACTTCATCTGGCAAAGAAGACGCTGTTGCTACAACAGCATCCACGGGTTTCGTTCTCCCAGCCAGGGTAAAAGCTCTGACAGCATTAGCAAAGATGGGTAAGCACGCAAGCCAAAACAGAGCTGTTCTAGCCACTAGCCAAATTTACCTTGAAAGTATGAGAAGAGAAGATGGCACAACAGCAGGATTAAGTGATAGATCCAACCAGTCTTGTAGCTGGGCAGAAAATAAAATTGCAAGGAATTACTACCAAAGTTTAATATCCATTTACAAGGTAGCAGTTTAAAAAATTGAACACAAAGAAGTTGTGGTGAAAGGCAGTGCAATCCAACTTCAGATATGCTTAATTTCTAAGTGGAAGCTGAGGCAATGGATGCTGTTTTCCTTCAACAGTGCGTCAGGATAAAATGTAAAATGAACCGGCTGATGAATTCATATCTGTATATGTCTGCTCAGAATAATATATAATCAGTTTAGGGTGTACAATCAAGGAAGGAGTCCTTTTCAAGAGGCTACTTACTCAGATACCGGTCGGCCTTGTGATTCATCACAGCAAAGGTCGCCGAGTAGAGCCGCCAGATCTGGACCGGCCTGACGCCGTTGGCCTTCGGGGTAGCCAGCTGAAACGGGAGATCAGGTCGACCGGCTGGAGAAGGACGAAAGATCTCGTTTTTTGAGCCGCTGTTGGCGCCGGCGCCGGCCCGGGGGAGGGGGGAAATTTGGATCCGCGGTTTGGGGACGGGAAGGGGCCATAGGTGGAAGCGGAGGCGGGTAGGCAGGGAAGTGGGGAAGGGCTAGGCATGCGGCGGGGAGGAAGGCCGGAGACGCTGGGTCGCCGGCGCCGTGCCGGAGGAGGGGGGAAGTTTGGATCCTCGACTCGGGGGTGGCAAGGCAAAGTCTCCAGGGCATGAGAAAGCGGTGGCGGGGGCGAGGAGGTGGGAGGGGATAGGCGTGGCGGCGAGGAAGGAGCCGCCGGGTCGCCGGCGACGGCGGGGACGGGAGATCGCATCTGGATTGCGTGTGATGAAGGACGGAATGGTTGGTGCGTGGTCGCCTGGTGCTCTTTGGATGCGAGCTTTTTTTGAGAAATCTTTGGATGCGAGCTATGACCGGTTGCTGGGCTTGGGCGGCCGAAGCACGACGGCCCTTGTCGACCTGGCCCAACCCGGCCCGAACCCAATCACTAGTTCTCACCAATCCCGATGCAATGAGAGTATGAGGGTTAGGGTGAATTCGAAACAATGTGTTTTGGATAAATATAGGCCCCGATTCGGTGTGCAGGAATTTTCGTGGGTCTGGTTTCCTTGGGGAAATAACCTGCGATGCGTTTGGTTCAAAGGAACGTCCTCGCTCATTCTACAGGAAAGTTCACATATCCTATACATTTTTTACTATAGGAACAAAAAAAAGCTACTCTAACCCAATGTTTGGGCGGAAGCCCGATGCAAGGTGTGAGTTGGCCGGTCTAAAAAAATTCTTGCATGTGAGTGTCAAGCAATCTGCTAAGCAACATGCATGTATGGGTGAACAAAAAACTATTTTTATATAATTGAAGGCAAGTGCATGCACTGGCTTTTATCCACCGGTTCCTTCGGTTTTACTAGTTCACGTCGAACTCATCAAAATTTTGCATCCCTGTGTCGAACGTTCCTAGGTTTTCCGTAGTTAGGCAAAGCACATTCCTGTAAAGTTTTCAATTCCTTTGCTTTCTACTCTTCCACTCCAAACGGACCCATAAAATGTAATTGTCCCCTCAAACACAAGCAGACCAATGTCGCGTTAAAAAATGAACTAATGTAATTGTCCCCTCAAACACAAGCAAACCAATGTCGCATTAAAAAAATGAACTACTCAACGCTCTTATATTTCTTTACGGAGTAATAACCATGTGATATACTATTAACTATCGGAGCACTGTACATTTGATTCGACATTTAACTTTGCGTGCCTTCCATTAATCTTGTTTGTGAGGAGGCTCTATGGCATGTATCCTATACAAATGAGTTATCCTCGTTATAGGATTGATCTCAACATGGAGCCTATCCATGTCATCACATGTCACCTTAGTGGTTCCATTGCATATCCGAACAACCATGTACCACTGAGAAAAAGTGGCAGGTTTGGGTCCCTTCCTTCCATCCACTGTCATGTTGTTCATCATCCATATAGTCGTTTATTGGGATGAAGCCCGGTTTAGTTTCAATCATGCACCTATGTCATTTTGCCTTCAAATCTACTTACAAATCATCATTCTGCCTTTCAACTACCAGATGTGCTCTTGATAACATGAAACATCGGCGGGCAACCATCACATAGAAGCGCACCAACGCCTATAGACTAGACAAATAGGTGGGAGACAATCAGGCATGCAAATGTAGCAGAGGCGGGGCGTCATGCGACGGCGACATCGACCGTAGACTGAACTCTCCGCCTAGGGCAGCAAAGGTATAAAAAGGGCAGCCCCAGTGCATGTAGCTCCCGCTTGCGCAGGGTCTGGGGAAGGGTCCGACCACTTTAGGTCTATTGTACGCAGCCTTTCCCTACATTTCTGTAAGAGGCTGTTTCCAGGACTTGAACCCGTGACAACAAAAAATCAATCAATCTCTTTTGACTTGTTTCCTAAAGCTCCAAACTATAAAATCATAATTTACATTAGTTGTGGCCTGATTTTTGATGACTTGGTTTATCTACCCCGGCCATATAGATGGTGAGGTGTAATTCCAATTTGCAAAGCAATTTGTGAAACATAGATTGATTCATTTTTACTGAAAAATGATGCACCCATGGTTGGGTGTTACTACAATGTTGAACAAGAATGCCACTACCGAGGGGGCACAATCAAAGCGGAGCTGCGCGCTGTCATTGTGGCGATCACTGTGGACATGGATTCGGAGGGTCTGAATTGCCCTAGATGCCTTTGTTCCTTCAAACCTCCAATGTTCCAGAGAACCTTCTAATCCTAATTCAACTTTGTTGCATGCAGGGAGGTAGCTCATGAAGTTTTTCAAAGTTTAAGTGTTCCATACAACCTTTTTACCACAATTTGGTTTCACTGCATACACCCCTAATCAACACTTTTGGGATGGAACTAAGCTTCACCAAATGGGAAAATATGGATGGTTGCGCACGAGACAAGACAAAACAAAAATAATTATATCTACCTATTTCTAAATAGGAGCTCCCCACTACCTGATTCTTCTTGCATGCAACCTACCCACATCATCAATCTACAGGGAGCCATCTACCTCATCACATTTGCCACCTCAACAAAATAATTCCACTAAACAAATTGTGTGATTTAATTCACCTTCTCCATAAAATCTCTACTCGGGTTATCATTTACTTCTCTAAAAAATCAGCGGCCACGGCAACGACAAGCAACCCTATCCTCTCCTAATTAATTCCTCCCCCTCCCCGAATTAATTTGGCCGACTGGCGGGTTTCATTCTCCCTCTTCATCTTCTCCACGCTGACTTGATTCTCCCAGTAGTAGCCGATGGCATCGATGCTCCATACATTTCTGTTTCGGCATGGCTCCTAGCCTCCCACAATAATTTACTCCTCGTGTCCTTCAATATTTCTATGGTTCTTCCCCAACCGTGTGGTATGATGCTCCGTGGCTAGGTACACCATCGCATGCCTCCGCAAACCATCTTGTATTACTTTCATGGCAGATTCTCCCCAATTATCTTGAACCTAACGAGTCTCCCTAAATTATTCTGCAGCTAGCTGCTCTTTCATGCGCGCCAAGGAGGTGGATGAGAGGTGGACGGAGCCTGGAGGACAAGTAGAGTTGTCCCTGGTGGAGGAGGAGACAGGAGGACGAAGATTGTCGACATTTGCAACCAGCCTAGCACCATTAAGGAAAGGAGATGCGTGTAGAGGTAGGAATCGTACATCCCCATGCTTTGTCCAGAAATTAGGAATGGAATGATAATAGTTGTTGAAAACGAAGATTGGTTCCTGATCTGTTCTTTCTTTTCTTTTGTTTTGTTTTATACCAAAGTAGTAGGCAATCTTCCTTTGGCGTTGTGATTGTCTCATGTCTGGTTATATGGAATATCAAGGATGAAAGTGCATGCATGGCCACATATGTTAGGTAAACGTCATAACACCATTTTTCTCCGGGTCCAAAAACAACAACCATTTTTCTCTTTTTATTTGAAGGTTATAATTGAAGCATATGGAGATTCCTGGGGCTCCTGACCAGTTACAGATATCTCAGTTAAGTGAAGACAATTTTGCAAATTTGTAGAGAGCATTCTGAGTTTCCGAGCCGATTGTTTCTTCGGTATGAGATTTCCTCCCCTAACTCGACCCTTTTCTTAATCACATCATTCTGCAAAGCATCACCATTTGGAAAGATCAATGTTTTTAATGAGACGAATCATTATGGTCACATTGTTGCATAGGAAATGTGAGAACTGAAACGCACAATATTATATTATTTAAATTGTATAGGGACATCATCTTTTCATGTTAACTTTGTTCTTTTTCAATGTTCAATCGGAATTTTCAACGATGTTTCACTTCAAGTTGAGCATAAGTTTGGACTGACAACCTAATTAGTTTTTGGTCATTTGTTTGGATATAGAAGTTGTGACATAATTTGTGCGTGTGATTTTGTACTATTAAAGTTATGTGGGTTATTTTGCCTTACATGCTTCCCTCCAATACGGGAGCATGTTCTTATATAGATTCCTCACATGTTCAATGCATATAGATTTTAGCTGATGTTAAACTTTCTCGGCAAAT
Organism: Triticum aestivum; assembly: GCF_018294505.1. Lineage (NCBI taxonomy): Eukaryota > Viridiplantae > Streptophyta > Magnoliopsida > Poales > Poaceae > Triticum > Triticum aestivum. The sequence continues at coordinate 604,658,751 of NC_057806.1, forward strand.
TGCATACGTTCCCCTTATGGTGAAAGTTATGCCCCCCTGCTAGACTTGAAGCCATTCGTTTGTTATATGCTAATCATCATAACACCACTCTTTATCAAATGGATGTTAAGGGGGTGTTCTTGAATGGTGAGATTGAGGAGGAAGTTTATTTATAACAAACTCTCAGCTTTGTTAACCCTGACAAAGCTAATCATGTCTATAAAATTCATAAAACTTTATATGGTCTGAAGCAAGCAGCTAGCGCTTGGCAGAAATCCTTCAAATGGTTGAACATGATCATTTGTAGACAATTGGGTAAATAATCCTTCAAATAGTTCGCTTAAATTTCAGGCCGCGGTTGGTCTGTGCGTCAGCCTCTGTAATTGGTCTCTGCGCCAATTACTATCATCTTCGTCCCTTTGGTGGCAAATCATGTAGGTTCAGATGGCTGGTGTAGTTACTGCTCGTAAGTGCATCAAGTGCCCTTAGTGGTTTTGGAGTATTGAAGACAAATAGGTTGAAGAACTAATGTGATTGTGAGTATACACAGGAAACAGAGTCCCTTAAGATTCAGTTTAACACATGGAAGTCGACCCCTAAAAATGGATTTCTTCAAGTGAAGAATTTGGTGATGAAATAGGTACATCCTTTGAAGAAATTGACGTGAAGACTTTGAAGCTTGAAGACTTTGTTTTCGTAGGTTTTTTCTTCTTATTTGAGTCATAGAAAAAACTGTACTATTAAAGGGGAATAGGTGAAACATATTCACATTTCCAAAGTGATGCTCAAACTTACTCAAACGTATACATACACAGGCCGCTTCGGGTGAAGCCTTTGGAAATCTCCGGATTAGTTGACGAATTTGGTCAGGCTGAGGAGTTAGGAGTTCGCCAGTGCGATCTGCCTACCGTGAGAAAGTTGAGTGCCCCGATGAATTTGAGAGTTCAAATTCTGACCATTGCTGTGCCGCGGGCCTGCTGCCGGGTGAATCCTTATCCTGACAATGGGCGAATCAGAGAAGGGAGTTTATGGCAATTCATGTCGGGTTGCCCCCTGGCTATAAATAGCCGCCCCCACAACCACTTGTTGGTTGGCTGCTCCGAGAGAACCTGACACTTGTCATTTGAGAGCAACTCATCCTCCGACGACCTTAAGAGAATCCTAAGTGAGGAAAAACCTAGAGCCAAAGTGATTAAGCATCACTGAAGAGATTGATCTATGTGATCGGACGTCTGTTCCCTTTAAAGACCGTCGTTCTTCCAGACGGTTAGGCGTCAAGTTCTGAGTACACCAAGAGTCATTATGTTGTGCCGGTGAACAAGTCTGTGAAGGTTTTGGAAGTCTACCTTAAAGACTTACCACGAGTGATTGGGCGAGGACTAAGTGACCTTAGCTCAAGAGGAATACGGTGAGGACTGCGTGTCCTCTGAGTTGCTACTCAGTCGCTTCAACCAGACGTACAGTTGATGCAGCAACTAGAACTGGTCTACGAAATTGTTGTGTCTTCACCGAGCCAACCTGGTTTCAAATTCATCACCCTCTCTTACATCATTCCGCTGCTGAAGAATTTGTGATCTATCCTCTCACGAATTTGAACTGAAAAATTTCATCTTGCTATCTTTACTTCCTCAGTTCATATTCTTCGTGCTTGTATGATTGCATGTTCTTCACTATTATGTATCCTGATTGCATGTATTATGATTCTGTGATGACTTAGTTTCCTTTGTGTTTCTATTTCTTCACTCTGATCTTCGTCAAATTCATCATAGTTTGCCGAATTTCTAAAAATCTCCCATTCACCCCCTTTGGGAGATAACCTGCGCTTTCACTGCCTCCGTCTCAGTGCATAGGGCATGCGCGTAGTTCTAGGTCGCCCAACTAAAAATCTGTTATATATCATCAAAAGCATATCATTGATTCATATATGCGAATGTAGTTCCTATTTTTTTGTTACGTATATGTTTGAAGATCGTCGTTGATACGTCATGCATGAAAAAATATTTTCCATTCAATTATTGCACTTATGTTCAATGCATATTTCTATAATTATACATAATGAAATGTAATAAGTAATACGTATTTTTAATTCTGGTTCCCATCTGATGGCAAACTACTCAATGGAGCCAGAGGATTGGCGAGGTGTTCATAGGGATTTCGTTTCTTGGTGGGTCCATGATGGGTGGATGCAGACACGGCCAGGGTCACCGTCATGTAGTGGTTTTGGTTCGGTCGCGTGCGCCCTCCCACACAATTTGCCGAGTGAGACGCATGAGCCAGACCCGCCTGTTGCCGTCCTTTGGCCCCCGAACGGTTGACTCGCTTGCGTCAGTTGGGCACATACGCTCGGTTGGTTGGGATGTTGTGTGCCCGGCCGGCCACATGCTTCATTTGCCAGTGGGACGTCCGGCTCTAGTGACCGGGCACATGGTTCTCGAGTCCCTATGCAATCCTTGAGACCACTAATTAGACAAACCATGTTTCACCACTAGTAGTGCATGAACATATGTGACAAGAAGGGCCCACCTGACCCTTTCACATGTTGACTTTTTGTTTTGATTAGGAGGCCTTGACAGTTTTGGTCATGTACCAATACGTACGTAATCGCTTGCAGACTATTCACGAGAAACATCCTTCGAATAACCTAAAATTTCGATTCTATTAGTTGCTTCTCTTCTTAGCTGCAGTTGGTATTTGTGTCAATGGTTGCATTGGTCTCTTCAAAACAGTTCACGTAACTCCCGTCTTATGTTTCAAATAGTTCACTGATACGTTTCCGTCATATCTATAATTTTTGATTGTTCCATGCCAATATTATACAACTTTCATATACTTTTGGCAACTTTTTATACTATTTTTGGGACTAACATATTGTTCCAGAGCCCAGTGTCAGTTTCTGTTTTTTCCTTGTTTTTGAGTTTTACAGAAAAGGAATACCAAACGGAATCCAATTGACGTGTCAATTTTTGATGATTTTTGATGGACCAAAAGAAGCCCCTAGAGTAAAAGAGTTGGGCCAGAAGAGTTCCGGGTTGTCCACGAGGGTGGGGGGCGCGCCCACCCCGCTGGGCGTGGGCCCCTGCCTCATGGACGACTCGGAGACCCCCCCTGACGTGAAACCAATGCCAAAAATTCCTATAAATATAGAAACCCCCAGAAAATAACCTAGATCGGAAGTTCCACCGCCGCAAGCCTCTGTAGCCACGAGAAATCAATCTAGGCCCTCTCTGGCACCTTGTCGGAGGGGGCCATCATCACCGGAGGCCATGGAGGAGGATTCCAGAGGGGCCATCATCACCATGAAGGCCAAGGACCAGAGGGAGAACCTCTCCCCATCTTGGGGGGAGGCCATGAAGGAGGAAGCACAAGGGGGAGAACCTCTCCTCCTCTCTCTCTAAGTGGCGCCGGAGTGCCACCGGGAGGGGAATAATTGCCGCGGTGATCGTCTTCATCAACATCACCATCATCATCACCATCCTCATATCTTTTACGCGGTCCACTCTCCCGCACCTCGCTATAATCCCTACTTGAACATGATGCTTTATGCCACATATTATGATCCAATGATGTGTTGTCATCCTATGATGTTTCGAGTAGATATCATTTGTCTTTGGGTTGATTGATGATCTAGATTGGTATGAGTTGTATGTTTTATTTTGATGCTGTCCTATGGTGCCCTCCATGTCGCGCAAGCGTGAGGGATTCCCGCTGTAGGGTGTCGCAATACGTTCATGATTCGCTTATAGTGGGTTGGTGAGTGACTGAAACACAAATCCGAGTAAGGGGGTTGTTGCGTATGGGAATAAAGAAGACTTGATGCTTTAATGCTACTAGTAAGTGTGCACGTGCAATGCACGTCTCGACTAATATTATATTCGCGTTACTCTACTTGGGTGACATGGGAAAACCCTACCTGCACCACAAGACCACCCCCTCCTCCCTCGCTTCACCATCATCGGAGGGGGCGCCGACAAAGCCTACTTGTGCCCCAGGAAAGGTGGAGGCAAGGCATCCTTTTCCGCAGGCTGTTATTTTGGCACATGTCTCAGGTGATCGGTGGAGCGTGGCGGTCCGATGGTGTGTGGCGCGTGCTGCTCATAGGGAGGCGTGCTGCTCATAGGGAGACGATGATGGGTGGCGGTGGTGGTCGCGCGGCTCCATGTGGGAGGGTTGTGGCAGCACCTATGTTGTCTGTGGGGGCGCAGTCCCAAGAAGGCCTAGCCCCAATGGTGCCCGTCAGGACGCCCATTGGCGGCTGTCTGCTTCTTCTCGCGCAGGTTGGATCCGCGTCGGGAAGTGATGGTTTGGCGGAGGTAGGCAGGCAGTGGTCAGACTCAGGTCTCCACTCCGGTCGACGATGATGCTTGATTGTTTCACCTTCTGTTTTTTAAATAAATGGTAATGAAAATAATACAGGTCCACTTTTGCCCACCTTGGCCACCGACAAAAATAAGAATTCCCATAGAAAAGATATTCTAATACTAATAAGGATATTACAAATCGACTTATCATTTAAATGAATCATCATATGCATAGAGCACTGGCACCTAATTATCTCGGTTTTTTATATGTTTAATCAATTCTTATAAAGCGTAGGCATCTTCAGTCTCGATGTAGTTGAGAAGGTGAACAAAAAACGACTTCATTCAATTTATTTATTTATTGCGAAAAGGCCTAGGATTATTGAGTATTAAGTAGCACACGTCCTTACAAACCCAAGTAGTAAAAACAGGAATGCTTGTAAGGAAGTAGAAGAAAGAACCGTGAAAATGTTCGGCATTATTTGGAGAGGAGCGATACTCTCGATGGTATTCCGAGCAAGGTATGGCAGATCCCAACGACGGTTCTTCTGCTCTGCAGAGAACCGGCTCATGCACCCACTAAGCCGCCGCGCTCGCTTCGTCCTTATTTCTCTGACGATGAAATTGAACATGTCGTCGTCGCCGCGCTCGCTTCGTCCACAGAAAATGATTCGATGCACGTGAAAAGGTCGCCAAGTCTCATGTTGCATGTCCCTATAGAAAACTGAAGAAAAACCAAACCTCCTGCACGCTCCATCCATATAGTCAATGCATGTGCGTGCGCGCAGGAGACATCCACGAAGAGAAGAGGTTATACAGTCAATGCATCGAAGTTGTGTGCATCCTCCTGTTTCTGTCTGATGTACTCGCCGCCGGCAGCGCCGTAGGAATGGGCGTGTGTGGGCGCCAGCTGCACGCTGACGCAGGTGGACAGGGACCCAGAGCCCATGGACAACATCAGCGAGTGCAGGAGCGCACCATGGTTGTTGTGACTGGCCGGCACGATGGCTCCTTCGTCCTCCTCGCCATTGCCGGTGTCCACGTCGTAGGACGTCTCCTGCAGGCGCCATCCATGGCCTCCTGCTGCCATGCGCTGCCGCGACAGCCGCGGTGGCCTCCTGCTGTCGTGCGCGCTCTTCATGGCCTCCTGCCGCCGATCGTCGTCGCCACTTGTCGGTCCTCTCGGTCTGGAGCGCCGCCTGTCTAGTCATGGAAAACAGGACTGCCAGGCTGGTCAGACCGGCACGGACCGTCTCCACCCTGATCTGGTAGCGCGTTGAATCGGAGGCCGCAGCAACTCCGGTGTCCCAGGCGGCGGCGACGGAGGTGGTGTGTGTAGCGTGTCCTTTACAGAGGCAATGGCGGATAGTGCGAGGGATTAGAGAGGATATGTTTTCAGCCGATGAATAACAGGAATGGACGACGACGTAGATAGGGAGGGCACAGGGAGGAGGGATGAAGGGGGAAAAATTATATGAGACCAGGTCTCTAATTAGCAAATCTCCCCCTGATTTCAGGTAGGGATGGGGTAGATGCTTTGTGATTTGTGAATGCCACGTGTCATCCATCAGGATGTGTCTCATCTACTAATCTGTGAGACCTGGTTCATAGAATTATTTTCCGATGAAGGGGCATGTTTCGACGCCGATAGCATCAGACGCGGGGTGGGAAGAGATCAATTAGGTTGAGTGACTTCCTCTTTTAGCTGATACTAATAATTAGATGCTCCGGCAACAAAAAAGGATACTAATAATTAGACGGCAATTATATGTGGTATAGGAGTAATAATTATCGAAGATTTAGTGGGATGGTTGAGCGGAAGTCCGCCTTCAGTAATTTCTAATTGCACCCTTTCATATCTCATCAGATTAATCTGATTAGTTAGATTTCATTAATTTAGATGATCAAACGGTGATAATTAATCAATGTACACTTAACGGGGTTTCTTTAACAAAAGAAAATGTTTGCTTGTTTAATTTTTTTTGAGGAAAGTTTGCTTGTTTAATAGTAGTAGAGATAGGTACGTGTACAATACAGCTAGGGGTTGGAGCAAGGAGGTCGACGGCGGCGTAAGGAGGGCTGCCTGAGAAATTCGGACCGAGAGGTTTGAGCAAGGAGCGGACGGCCCAAGGTGGAGGTCTCCAGTTGGAGCGAGATCACGGTAATTATCGCGTAATTATTAGATCATGGTAATTATTGCTAATTGATTTATGATTAAAATAGGCCCAGGTTGGTAAGTTTTGCATAATTATGATGGCGTAGATCATGGTAATTATTGATAATTGATTTTGGTAAATGTTATTGGTAATTGATTTTGGTAAATGATGTGATACAACATTGAGGCAATCCGGTCTATTGAGAGATGACGGATGTATGGCTGAGATGTAATGTTTCTGCCACAACTCGATTGTTTAATAGTAGTAGTAGATGAGGAAAGTTTGCTTGTTTAATAGTAGTAGAGATAGGTACCTGTACACCACAGCTAGGGGTTGGAGCAAGGAGGTCGACGGCGGCGTAAGGAGGGCTGCCTGAGAAATTCGGACCGGGAGGTTTGAGCAAGGACCGGACGGCCCAAGGTGGAGGTCTCCAGTTGGAGCGAGATCACGATAATTATCGCGTAATTATTAGATCATGGTAATTATTGCTAATTGATTTATGATTAAAATAGGCCCAGGTTGGTAAGTTTTGCGTAATTATGATGGCGTAGATCATGGTAATTATTGATAATTGATTTTGGTAAATGTTATTGGTAATTGATTTTGGTAAATGATGTGATACAACATTGAGGCAATCCGGTCCATTGAGAGATGACGGATGTACGGCTGAGATGTAATATTTCTGCCACAACTCGATTGTTTAATAGTAGTAGTAGATGGTTGGGTTTTACCTTAATGATCTTTAGTAGTTGCGGATGCTTGCTAGAGTTCCAATCATAAGTGCATATGATCCAAGAAGAGAAAGTATGTTAGCTATGCCTCTCCTGAAGGAAATATGCCCTAGAGGCAATAATAAAGTTATTATTTATTTCCTCATAATCATGATAAATGTTTATTATTCATGCTAGAATTGTATTAACCGGAAACATAATACATGTGTGAATACATAGACAAACAAAGTGTCACTAGTATGCCTCTACTTGACTAGCTCGTTAATCAAAGATGGTTATGTTTCCTGACCATGAACAATGAGTTGTTATTTGATTAACGAGGTCACATCATTAGTTGAATGATCTGATTGACATGACCCATTCCATTAGCTTAGCACCCGATCGTTTAGTATGTTGCTACTGCTTTCTTCATGACTTATACATGTTCCTATGACTATGAGATTATGCAACTCCCGTTTGCCAGAGGAACACTTTGGGTGCTACCAAACGTCACAACATAACTGGGTGATTGTAAAGGAGCATTACAGGTGTCACCAAAGGTAGATGTTGGGTTGGCGTATTTCGGGATTAGGATTTGTCACTCCGATTGTCGGAGAGGTATCTCTGGGCCCTCTCGGTAATACACATCACATAAGCCTTGTAAGCATTACAACTAATATGGTAGTTGTGAGATGATGTATTACGGAACGAGTAAAGAGACTTGCCGGTAACGAGATTGAACTAGGTATTGGATACCGACGATCGAATCTCGGGCAAGTAACATACCGATGACAAAGGGAACAACGTATGTTGTTATGCGGTCTGACCGATAAAGATCTTCGTAGAATATGTAGGAGCCAATATGGGCATCCAGGTCCCGCTATTGGTTATTGACCGGAGACATGTCTCGGTCATGTCTACATTGTTCTCGAACCCGTAGGGTCCGCACGCTTAAGGTTACGATGACAGTTATATTATGAGTTTATGCATTTTGATGTACCGAAGGTTGTTCGGAGTCCCGGATGTGATCACGGACATGATGAGGAGTCTCGAAATGGTCGAGACGTAAAGATTGATATATTGGAAGCCTATATTTGGATATCGGAAGTGTTCCGGGTGAAATCGGGATTTTACCGGAATACCGGGAGGGTTACCGGAACCCCCCGGGAGCCATATGGGCCTTCATGGGCCTTAGTGGAAAGGTGAAGGGGCTGCCCACAAGGGCTGCGCGCCTCCCCCCTTCCCCTAGTCCTATTAGGACTAGGAGAGGTGGTCGGCCACCCTTCTCCCCCTTTCCCCCTTGGGAATCCTAGTTGGAATAGGATTGGGGGGGGGGGAGTCCTACTCCCGGAAGGAGTAGGACTCCTCCTGCGCCTCTCTCCTTGGCCGGCGCCCCCCTCCCCCCTTGGCTCCTTTATATACTGAGGTAGAGGCACCTCTAGACACACAAGTTGATCCACGTGATCTATTCCTTAGCCATGTGCGGTGCCCCCTGCCACCATATACCTCGATAATACTGTAGCGGAGTTTAGGCGAAGCCCTGCTGCTATAGTACATCAAGATCGTCACCACGCCGTCGTGCTGACGGAACTCTTCCCCGACACTTTGCTGGATCGGAGTCCGGGGATCGTCATCGAGCTGAACGTGTGCTTGAACTCGGAGGTGCCGTAGTTTCGGTGCTTGATCGGTTGGATCGTGAAGACGTACGACTACTTCCTCTACGTCGTGTCATCGCTTCCGCAGTCGGTCTGCGTTGGGTACGTAGACAACACTCTCCCCCTCGTTGCTATGCATCACATGATCTTGCGTGTGCGTAGGAATTTTTTTGAAATTACTACGTTCCCCAACAGTGGCATCCGAGCCTAGGTTATTTATGTTGATGTTATATGCACGAGTAGAACACAAGTGAGTTGTGGACGATACAAGTCATACTACCTACCAGCATGTCATACTTTGGTTCGGCGGTATTGTTGGAAGAGACGACCCGGACCAACCTTACGCGTACGCTTACGCGAGACCGGTTCCCTCGACGTGCTTTGCACATAGATGGCTTGCGGGCGACTGTCTCTCCAACTTTAGTTGAACCGAGTGTGGCTACGCCCGGTCCTTGCGAAGGTTAAAACGGAGTCTATTTGACAAACTATCGTTGTGGTTTTGATGCGTAGGTGAGATTGGTTCTTACTTAAGCCCGTAGCAGCCACGTAAAACATGCAACAACAAAGTAGAGGACGTCTAACTTGTTTTTGCAGGGCATGTTGTGATGTGATATGGTCAAGGCATGATGCTGAATTTTATTGTATGAGATGATCATGTTTTGTAACCAAGTTATCGGCAACTGGCAGGAGCCATATGGTTGTCGCTTTATTGTATGCAATGCAATCGCGATGTAATGCTTTACTTTATTACTAAACGGTAGTGATAGTCGTGGAAGCATAAGATTGGCGAGACGACAACGATGCTACGATGGAGATCAAGGTGTCGCGCCGGTGACGATGGTGATCATGACGGTGCTTCGGAGATGGAGATCACAAGCACAAGATGTTGATGGCCATATCATATCACTTATATTGATTGCATGTGATGTTTATCTTTTTATGCATCTTATCTTGCTTTGATTGACGGTAGCATTATAAGATGATCTCTCACTAAATTATCAAGAAGTGTTCTCCCTGAGTATGCACCGTTGCGAAAGTTCTTCGTGCTGAGACACCACGTGATGATCGGGTGTGATAGGCTCTACGTTCAAATACAACGGGTACAAAACAGTTGCACACGCGGAATACTCAGGTTATACTTGACGAGCCAAGCATATACAGATATGGCCTCGGAACACGGAGACCGAAAGGTCAAGCGTGAATCATATAGTAGATATGATCAACATAATGATGTTCACCAATGAAACTACTCCATCTCACGTGATGATCGGACATGGTTTAGTTGATTTGGATCACGTGATCACTTAGAGGATTAGAGGGATGTCTATCTAAGTGGGAGTTCTTAAGTAATATGATTAATTGAACTAAATTTATCATGAACTTAGTACCTGATAGTATCTTGCTTATTTATGTTGATTGTAGATAGATGGCTCGTGCTGTTGTTCCGTTGAATTTTAATGCGTTCCTTGAGAAAGCAAAGTTGAAAGATGATGGTAGCAATTACACGGACTGGGTCCGTAACTTGAGGATTATCCTCATTGCTGCACAGAAGAATTACGTCCTGGAAGCACCGTTGGGTGCCAGGCCTGCTGCTGGAGCAACACCAGATGTTATGAACATCTGGCAGAGCAAAGCTGATGACTACTCGATAGTTTAGTGTGCCATGCTTTACGGCTTAGAATCGGGACTTCAACGACGTTTTGAACGTCATGGAGCATATGAGATGTTTCAGGAGTTGAAGTTAATATTTCAAGCAAATGCCCGAATTGAGAGATATGAAGTCTCCAATAAGTTCTATAGCTGCAAGATGGAGGAGAACAGTTCTGTCAGTGAGCATATACTCAAAATGTCTGGGTATAATAATCACTTGATTCAATTGGGAGTTAATCTTCCAGATGATTGCGTCATTGACAGAATTCTCCAATCACTGCCACCAAGCTACAAGAGCTTCGTGATGAACTATAATATGCAAGGGATGAACAAGACTATTCCCGAGCTCTTCGCAATGCTGAAAGCTGCGGAGGTAGAAATCAAAAGGAGCATCAAGTGTTGATGGTAAACAAAACCACTAGTTTCAAGAAAAAGGGCAAAGGGAAGAAGAAGGGGAACTTCAAGAAGAACGGCAAACAAGTTGCTGCTCAAGAGAAGAAACCCAAGTCTAGACCTAAGCCTGAAACTGAGTGCTTCTACTGTAAGCAGACTGGTCACTGGAAGCGGAACTGCCAAAAGTATTTGGCGGATAAGAAGGATGGCAAGGTGAACAAAGGTATATGTGATATACATGTTATTGATGTGTACCTTACTAATGCTCGCAGTAGCACCTGGGTATTTGATACTGGTTCTGTTGCTAATATTTGCAACTCGAAACAGGGGCTACGGATTAAGCAAAGATTGGCTAAGGACGAGGTGACGATGCGCGTGGGAAACGGTTCCAAAGTCGATGTGATCGCGGTCGGCACGCTACCTCTACATCTACCTTCGGGATTAATATTAGACCTAAATAATTGTTATTTGGTGCCAGCGTTGAGCATGAACATTATATCTGGATCTTGTTTAATGCGAGACGGTTATTCATTTAAATCAGAGAATAATGGTTGTTCTATTTATATGAGTAATATCTTTTATGGTCATGCACCCTTGAAGAGTGGTCTATTTTTATTGAATCTCGATAGTAGTAATACACATATTCATAATGTTGAAGCCAAAAGATGCAGAGTTGATAATGAAAGTGCAACTTATTTGTGGCACTGTCGTTTAGGTCATATCGGTGTAAAGCGCATGAAGAAACTCCATACTGATGGACTTTTGGAACCACTTGATTATGAATCACTTGGTACTTGCGAACCGTGCCTCATGGGCAAGATGACTAAAAGACCGTTCTCCGGTACTATGGAGAGAGCAACAGATTTGTTGGAAATCATACATACCAATGTATGTGGTCCGATGAATATTGAGGCTCGTGGCGGATATCGTTATTTTCTCACCTTCACAGATGATTTGAGCAGATATGGATATATCTACTTAATGAAACACAAGTCTGAAACATTTGAAAAGTTCAAAGAATTTCAGAGTGAAGTTGAAAATCATCGTAACAAGAAAATAAAGTTTCTACGATCTGATCGTGGAGGAGAATATTTGAGTTACGAGTTTGGTGTACATTTGAAAAACTGTGGAATAGTTTCGCAACTCACGCCACCCGGAACACCACATCGTAATGGTGTGTCTGAACGTCGTAATCGTACTTTACTAGATATGGTGCGATCTATGATGTCTCTTACTGATTTACCGCTATCATTTTGGGGATACGCTCTAGAGACGGCCGCATTCACGTTAAATAGGGCACCATCAAAATCCGTTGAGACGACGCCTTATGAACTATGGTTTGGCAAGAAACCAAAGTTGTCGTTTCTTAAAGTTTGGGGCTGCGGTGCTTATGTGAAAAAAGCTTCAACCTGATAAGCTCGAACCCAAATCGGAGAAATGTGTCTTCATAGGATATCCAAAGGAAAACTATTGAATACACCTTCTATCACAGATCCGAAGGCAAGACTTTTGTTGCTAAATTTGGAAACTTTCTTGAGAAGGAGTTTCTCTCGAAAGAAGTGAGTGGGAGGAAAGTAGAACTTGACGAGGTAACTGTACCTGCTCCCTTATTGGAAAGTAGTACATCACAGAAAACTGTTTCTGCGACACTTACACCAATAAGCGAGGAAGTTAATGATAATGATCATGAAACTTCAGAACAAGATACTACTGAACCTCGTAGATCAACCAGAGTAAGATCCGCACCAGAGTGGTACGGTATCCTGTTCTGGAAGTCATGCTACTAGATCATGATGAACCTACGAACTATGAAGAAGCGATGGTGAGCCCAGATTCCGCAAAGTGGCTTGAAGCCATGAAATCTGAGATGGGATCCATGTATGAGAACAAAGTATGGACTTTGGTTGACTTGCCCGATGATCGGCAAGCAATTGAGAATAAATGGATCTTTAAGAAGAAGAATGACGCTGATGGTAATGTTACTGTCTATAAAGCTCGACTTGTCGCAAAAGGTTTTCGGCAAGTTCAAGGGATTGACTACGATGAGACCTTCTCACCCGTAGCGATGCTTAAGTCCGTCCGAATCATGTTAGCAATTGCCGCATTCTATGATTATGAAATATGGCAGATGGATGTCAAAACTGCATTCCTGAATGGATTTCTGGAAGAAGAGTTGTACATGATGCAACCGGAAGGTTTTGTCGATCCAAAGGGAGCTAACAAAGTGTGCAAGCTCCAGTGATCCATTTATGGACTGGTGCAAGCCTCTCGGAGTTGGAATAAATGTTTTGATAGTGTGATCAAAGCATTTGGTTTTATACAGACTTTCGGAGAAGTCTGTATTTACAAGAAAGTGAGTGGGAGCTCTGTAGCATTTCTGATATTATATGTGGATGACACATTGCTGATTGGAAATGATATAGAATTTCTGGATAGCATAAAGGGATACTTGAATAAAAGTTTTTCAATGAAAGACCTCGGTGAAGCTGCTTACATATTAGGCATTAAGATCTATAGAGATAGATCAAGACGCTTAATTGGACTTTCACAAAGCACATACCTTGACAAAATTTTGAAGAAGTTCAAAATGGATCAAGCAAAGAAAGGGTTCTTGCCTGTGTTACAAGGTGTGAAGTTGAGTAAGACTCAATGCCCGACCACTGCAGAAGATAGAGAGAATATGAAAGATGTTCCCTATGCATCAGCCATAGGATCTATCATGTATGCAATGTTGTGTACCGGACCTGATGTGTGCCTTGCCATTAGTTTAGCAGGGAGGTACCAAAGTAATCCAGGAGTGGATCACTGGACAGCGGTCAAGAACATCCTGAAATACCTGAAAAGGACTAAGGATATGTTTCTCGTATATGGAGGTGACAAAGAGCTCACTGTAAAAGGTTACGTTGATGCAAGCTTTGACACTGATCAGGACGATTCTAAATCGCAAACCGGATACGTGTTTACATTAAACGGTGGAGCTATCAGTTAGTGCAGTTCTAAACAAAGCGTCGTAGCAGGATCTACATGTGAAGCGGAGTACATAGCTGCTTCGGAAGCAGCGAACGAAGGAGTCTGGATGAAAGAGTTCATATCCGATCTAGGTGTCATACCTAATGCATCGGGTCCAATGAAAATCTTTTGTGACAATACTGGTGCAATTGCCTTGGCAAAGGAATCCAGATTTCACAAAAGGACCAAACACATCAAGAGACGCTTCAACTCCATCCGGGATCTAGTCCAGGTGGGAGACATAGAGATTTGCAAGATACATACGGATCTGAATGTTGCAGACCTGTTGACTAAGCCTCTTCCACGAGCAAAACATGATCAGCACCAAGGCTCCATGGGTGTTAGAATCATTACAGTGTAATCTAGATTATTGACTCTAGTGCAAGTGGGAGACTGAAGGAAATATGCCCTAGAGGCAATAATAAAGTTATTATTTATTTCCTCATAATCATGATAAATGTTTATTATTCATGCTAGAATTGTATTAACCGGAAACATAATACATGTGTGAATACATAGACAAACAAAGTGTCACTAGTATGCCTCTACTTGACTAGCTCGTTAATCAAAGATGGTTATGTTTCCTGACCATGAACAATGAGTTGTTATTTGATTAACGAGGTCACATCATTAGTTGAATGATCTGATTGACATGACCCATTCCATTAGCTTAGCACCCGATCGTTTAGTATGTTGCTACTGCTTTCTTCATGACTTATACATGTTCCTATGACTATGAGATTATGCAACTCCCGTTTGCCGGAGGAACACTTTGGGTGCTACCAAACATCACAACATAACTGGGTGATTATAAAGGAGCATTACAGGTGTCACCAAAGGTAGATGTTGGGTTGGCGTATTTCGAGATTAGGATTTGTCACTCCGATTGTCGGAGAGGTATCTCTGGGCCCTCTCGGTAATACACATCACATAAGCCTTGCAAGCATTACAACTAATATGGTAGTTTTGAGATGATGTATTATGGAACGAGTAAAGAGACTTGCCGGTAACGAGATTGAACTAGGTATTGGATACCGACGATCGAATCTCGGGCAAGTAACATACCGATGACAAAGGGAACAACGTATGTTGTTATGCGGTCTGACCGATAAAGATCTTCGTAGAATATGTAGGAGCCAATATGGGCATCCAGGTCCCGCTATTGGTTATTGACCGGAGACATGTCTCGGTCATGTCTACATTGTTCTCGAACCCGTAGGGTCCGCACGCTTAAGGTTACGATGACAGTTATATTATGAGTTTATGCATTTTGATGTACCGAAGGTTGTTCGGAGTCCCGGATGTGATCACGGACATGACGAGGAGTCTCAAAATGGTCGAGACGTAAAGATTGATATATTGGAAGCCTATATTTGGATATCGGAAGTGTTCCGGGTGAAATCGGGATTTTACCGGAATACCGGGAGGGTTACCGGAACCCCCCGGGAGCCATATGGGCCTTCACGGGCCTTAGTGGAAAGGTGAAGGGGCTGCCCACAAGGGCTGCGCGCCTCCCCCCTTCCCCTAGTCCTATTAGGACTAGGAGAGGTGGCCGGCCACCCTTCTCCCCCTTTCCCCCTTGGGAATCCTAGTTGGAATAGGATTGGGGGGGGGGGGGAGTCCTACTCCCGAAAGGAGTAGGACTCCTCCTGCGCCTCTCTCCTTGGCCGGCGCCCCCCTCCCCCCCTTGGCTCCTTTATATACTGAGGTAGAGGCACCTCTAGACACACAAGTTGATCCACGTGATCTATTCCTTAGCTGTGTGCGGTGCCCCCTGCCACCATATACCTCGATAATACTATAGCGGAGTTTAGGCGAAGCCCTGCTGCTGTAGTACATCAAGATCGTCACCACGCCGTCGTGCTAACGGAACTCTTCCCCGACACTTTGCTGGATCGGAGTCCGGGGATCGTCATCGAGCTGAACGTCTGCTCGAACTCGGAGGTGCCGTAGTTTCGGTGCTTGATCGGTTGGATCGTGAAGACGTACAACTACTTCCTCTATGTCGTGTCATCGCTTCCGCAGTCGGTCTGCGTTGGGTACGTAGACAACACTCTCCCCCTCGTTGCTATGCATCACATGATCTTGCGTGTGCGTAGGAAAATATTTGAAATTACTACGTTCCCCAACATCTCCCTCATATGAAAATTGCAATGACGACTACCGGTCTTGTTAACAATTGCCTAGGAAAATTCCGCACACTGATCCATCATTATTCCACACTCGCTATTTATAATATTTAGTAACATATTCTAACTTTATGATAACAACACCTACTTTTATATTTTAGCTCTCCGATATCATACAAAGTTATCCTCTTCATACCCACAACGTAGTTTTATTTCTCGTTTCTAGTTGGGAGCAAACGTTCGGTGTACGTAGAGTCGTATCAGTGGCAGATAGGGCTTGAGACAATATTGATATTACCTTTAGCTCCTTGTGGGTTCGACACTCCATACTTATCACTTCCACCTTTGGAAGTTGCTACGATGATTCCCTTCACTTGGGGATTATCAAGATCTTTTCTGGCGCCGTTGCCGGGGAGTTATAGCGTGGGGTGAATATTCTCGTGTGTGCTTGTTTGCTTTATCACTAAGTAATTTTTTATTTGTTGTTCTTAGTTGTTCTCTATCTTTAGTTATGGATATGGAACACGAAATACCAAAAAATAGGTTTACTTGCTACTCATGGAGATGGGGAACCTCCTAAAACCCTCGATGCTCGTTATGTGATAGATATTATGTACTACTTTGATAATCATGAGAAAACCCCATTCAATTTGGTAATGAGAGACACATTGGATCAACGTGAATACTTTAGGGATTATCGCTTGACTCAAAAAGGGAAACTATTATGGGATCAAATTTATATGTTGAAGTGGTATGCTAGGCAACTATGCTTGAGATATGATTATACTTGTTGCTCTAGGATGAAGGCTCCACACCTTACCTTTTCATGCAAATTTAATGATAATGAAACCTTGGCTTCTTATGCTAGAGGTATATATGATTACTATGATGTGGAACAAATAGAAGAATTTGTTGCTTTTATGGGTGCTTATGAAATTGAATCTATGTTCAAAGAGTTTGAAAATCTTTGATGATGCTGTTTATAGACGTGAAAATTTAGCTATCCTTAAATATTGCTATGAGAATTATGAATTCAATTCTGTATTGATGAATTTATTGAGAAAGTCTCCGCTGTCCAAGAAGAGACTAATATTTTGCAGGAATCTATGGAAGAAGAAATTGATGAAACTGTGAGCTCATTGGATGAAAAAGATGAGGAGGAGAGCGAAGAACAAAAGGAGGAAGAGCGGATTGATCACCCGTGCCCGCCTTCTAATGAGAGTAACTCTTCAAATCATACATTGTTTAATTTCCCTTCGTGCTTACTGAAGGATGATTGCTATGATGATTGTTATGATCCCGTTAATTCTCTTGAAATACCCCCTTTTGATGATGCTTGCTATGCTTATGGCCAAGATGCCAATATGAATTATGCTTATGGAGATGAACTTGCTATAGTTCCTTATGTTAAACATGAAATTGTTGCTATTGCACCCACGCATGATATTCCTATTATCTTTTTGAATTCTCCCGACTACACTATATCAGAGAAGTTTGCCCTTATTAAGGACTATATTGATGGGTTGCGTTTTACTATTACACATGATGATTTTGATAGATATAATATGCATGTGCTTGCTGCTCCTACTTTCAATTATTATGAGAGAGGAACTATATCTCCACCTCTCTATGTTTCCAACATGATAAAATTGCAAGAAATTGTTTATACTATGCATTGGCCTTTACTATGTGTGCATGAATTGTTCTTTTATGACATGCCGATGCATAGGAAGAGAGTTAGACTTCGTCATTTCTTGATATATGTTGCTTTGTGCTCACTACTAAATGTCAAATCATTGCTAATTAAAATTGGCTTTGATATACCTTGGGATCCGGGTGGATCCATTACTTGAGCACTATATGCCTAGCTTAATGGCTTTAAAGAAAGCGCTGCCAGGGAGACAACCCGGAAGTTTTAGAGAGTCATTTATTTCTGTTGAATGCTTTTATATAGTTTAAAAACAAAAAAAATAAAGAGGGGAACCTAAAAACTTTTCAAAAAGGAGAGTGAAAGTGAAAGAGACAAGCATTGTTGAAGTGGGGGAGCTCCTTGAACTTTGTTCATGCTCATGGAAACTTTGTGAATATTAATTACAGAAACTTTTCAACAAAAATAATTATCCCCTTGTACAATTCCATTGTATTATAAAAATAATGTGCCAAGGTTTGCTTTTAGGATGTTCACGATGCTTGTTAGTTTGTGCGGTGCAGGACAGAAACTTTGGCTGTAGTGCACGATTTTTAGTTTTTTACTGGAACGTCAAACGGTTCTGAAACTTTTTGCACTGTCTTTCTATAAAAAATATTTTTACTAATTTTGGCAGAATTGTTTGAATACCATAGGTATGGTGAATGTTCAGATTATTACAGACTGTTCTATTTTAGACAGATTCTGTTTTTGATGCATAGTTTGCTTGTTTTGATGAAACTATCAATTTATATCAGTGGATTAAGCCATGGAAAATTTATATTACAGTAGCTACAATGCAAAAAAATATGAATTGGTTTGCAACAGTACTTAGAGTAGTGATTTGCTTTGTTATACTAACGGATCTTACCGAGTTTTCTGTTGAAGTTTTGTGTGGATGAAGTGTTCGAAGATCGAGGAGGTCTCGATATGAGGAGAAGGAGGAGAGGCAAGAGCTCAAGCTTGGGGATGCCCAAGGCACCCCAAGTAAATATTCAAGGAGACTCAAGCGTCTAAGCTTCGGGATGCCCCGGAAGGCATCCCATCTTTCTTCAACAAGTATCGGTATGCTTTCGGATTCGTTTCGTTCATACGATATGTGCAAATCTTGGAGCGTCTTTTGCATTAGTTTTTCACTTTTATTTTATGCACCATGCTGGTATGAGATAGTCCTTGGTTGATTTATAGAATGCTCATTGCACTTCACTTATATCTTTTGAGTATGGCTTTATAGAATGCTTCATGTGCTTCACTTATATCATTTGAAGTTTGGTTTGCCTGTTTCTCTTCACATAGAAAAGCGCCATTTGTAGAATGCTCTTTTGCTTCACTTATACTTGTTAGAGCGTGGGCATATCTTTTTTAGAAAGAATTAAACTCTCTTGCTTCACTTATATCTATTTAGAGAGATGACAGGAATTGGTCATTCACATGGTTAGTCATAAAATCCTACATAAAACTTGTAGATCACTGAATATGATATGTTTGATTCCTCGCAATAGTTTTGCGATATAAAGGTGGTGATATTAGAGTCATGCTAGTGGGTAGTTGTGGATTGTAGAAATACTTGTGTTGAGGTTTGTGATTCCCGAAGCATGCACGTATGGTGAACCGTTATGTAACAAAGTCGGAGCATGATTTATTTTTTGATTGTCATCCTTTGTATGGAGGTCAGGATCGCGCGATGGTTAACTCCTGCCAACCCTTCCCCTAGGAGCATGCGTCTAATACTTGGTTTCGATAGCTTCTAATTTTTTGCAATAAGTATGTGAGTTCTTTATGACTAATGTTGAGTCCATGGATTATACGCACTCTCACCCTTCCATCATTGCTAGCCTCTTCGGTACCGTGCATTGCCCTTTCTCACCTCGAGAGTTGGTGCAAACTTCGCCGGTGCATCCAAACCCCGTGATACGATACACTCTATCACACATAAGCCTCCTTATATCTTCCTCAAAATAGCCACCATACCTACCTATTATGGCATTTCCATAACCATCCCGAGATATATTGCCATGCAACTTCCATCATCATCATACACATGACTTGAGCATTCACTGTCATATTGCTTTGCATGACCGTAAGATAGCTAGCATGATATTTTCATGGCTTGTCCGTTTTTTGATGTCATTGCTACGCTAGATCATTGCACATCCCGGTACACCGCCAGAGGCATTCATATAGAGTCATATCTTTGTTCTAGTATCGAGTTGTAATATTGAGCTGTAAGTAAATAAAAGTGTGATGATCATCATTATTAGAACATTGTCCCATGTGAGGTTATCAAAATAAAAGAGGTCAAAGAAGCCCAAATAAAAAAATGAGAGAAAAAGAGAGAAGGGGCAATGTTACTATCCTTTTACCACACTTGTGCTTCAGAGTAACACCATGTTCTTCATATAGAGAGTCTCTTGAGTTATCACTTTCATATACTGGTGGGAATTTTCATTATAGAACTTGGCTTCTATATTCCGATGATGGGCTTCCTCAAATGCCCGAGGTCTTCATGAGCAAGCAAGTTGGATGCACACCCACTTAGTTTTCAGTTTGAGATTTCATATATTTATAGCTCTTAGTGCATCCGTTGCATGGCAATCCCTACTCCTCACATTGACATCAATTGATGGGCATCTCTGATACGTCCATTTTGCATCATGCTTTTATATCGATATTTATTGCATTATGGGCTGTTATTACACGTTATGTCACAATACTTATGCCTATTCTCTCTTATTTTACAAGGTTTACATAAGGAGGGAGGATGCCGGCAGCTGGAATTCTGGGTTGGAAAAGGAGCAAATATTAGAGACCTATACTGCACAACTCCAAAAGTCCTAAAACTCCATGAAAGTTATTTTTGGAAATAATAAAAAATATTGAGCGGAAGAAGTACGCTAGAGGGGGACCCACCTGGCCACGAGGGTGGGGGCGCGCCCTACCCCCCAGGGCGCGCCCCCCTGCCTCGTGGGCCCCCTGTTGGCTCTCCGGTGGCCATCTTCTGCTATATGAAGTCTTTCGTCAAGGGAAAAACCAGAAGCAACCTTTCGGGACGAGACTCCGCCGCCACGAGGCGGAACCTTGGCGGAACCAATCTAGGGCTCCGGCAGAGCTGTTCTGCAGGGGACACTTCCCTCCGGGAGGGGGAAATCATCGCCATCGTCATCACCAACGCTCCTCTCATCGGGAGAGGGCAATCTCTATCAACATCTTCACCAGCACCATCTCATCTCAAAACCCTAGTTCATCTCTTGTATCCAATTCTTGTCTGCAAGTCCAGGATTGGTGCTAGTAGGTTGCTAGTAGTGTTAATTACTCCTTGTAGTTGATGCTAGTTGGTTTATTTGGTGGAAGATCATATGTTCAGATTCTTTATGCATATTAATACCCCTCTGATTATGAACATGAATATGCTTTGTGAGTAGTTACGTTGTTCCTGAGGACATGGGCAAAGTCTTGCTATTAGTAGTCATGTGAATTTGGTATTCGTTCGATATTTTGATGAGATGTATGTTGTCTAGCCTCTAGTGGTGTTATGTGAAAACGTCGACTACATAACACTTCACCATTATTTGGGCCTAGAGGAAGGCATTGGGAAGTAATAAGTAGATGATGGGTTGCTAGAGTGACAGAAGCTTAAACCCTAGTTTATGCGTTGCTTCGTAAGGGGCTGATTTGGATCCATATGTTTCATGCTATGGTTAGGTTTACCTTAATACTTTTGTTGTAGTTGCGGATGCTTGCAATAGAGGTTAATCATAGGTGGGATGCTTGTTCAAGTAAGAACAACACCCAAGCACCGGTCCACCCACATATCAAATTATCAAAGTACCGAACACGAATCATATGAACGTGATGAAAACTAGGTTGACGATATTCCCATGTGTCCTCGGGAGAGCTTTTCTCTATATAAGAGTTTGTCCAGGCTTGTCCTTTGCTATAAAAAGGATTGGGCCACCTTGCTGCACTTTATTTACTTTTGTTACTTGTTGCTCGTTACAAATTATCCTATCACAAAACTATCTGTTACCACTTATTTCAGTACTTGCAGAGAATACCTTGCTGAAAACCGCTTATCATTTCCTTCTGCTCCTCGTTGGGTTCGACACTCTTACTTATCGAAAGGACTACGATAGATCCCCTATACTTGTGGGTCATCAAGACTCTTTTCTGGCGCCGTTGCCGGGGAGTGAAGCGCCTTTGGTAGGTGGAATTTGGTAAGGAAAAATTTATATAGTGTGCTGAAATTTACTGTCACTTATTACTATGGAAAGTAATCATCTGAGGGGCTTGTTCGGGGTATCTTCACCCCGACCAGTAGAGCAAAGAGTTGCTCCTCAACCTACTGAACCTACTGAAAATGAAAATGTTCCCTTTGAAGTTCCTTTGGGTATGTTAGAAAAACTGCTAGATAATCCTTTTGCAGGAGATGGAACAAAGCATCCTGATGAGCACCTAATCTATGTGGATGAAGTTTGTGGATTATTTAAGCTTGCAGGTATACCCGATGATGTTGTTAAGAAGAAGGTCTTCCCTTTATCTTTGGAGGGAGATGCATCAACATGGTATAGGCTATGTGATGATACGGGGTCATGGAACTACAAACGATTGAAATTGGAATTTCATCAGAAGTTTTATCCTATGCATCTTTTTCATCGTGATCGCAATTATATATATAATTTTTGGCCTCACGAAGGAGAAAGCATCACTCAAGCTTGAGGGAGGCTTAAATCAATGTTATATTCATGCCCCAATCATGAGCTCTCAAGAGAAATAATTCTTCAAAGTTTTTATGCTCGGCTTTCTGAAAACAATCGCACCATGCTTGATACTTCTTGTGCTGGCTCTTTTACGATGAAGACTATTGAATTCAAATGGAATTTATTGGATAGAATTAAACGCAACTCAGAAGATTGGGATCTCGGCGAAGGTAAGGAGTCAGGTATGACACCTAAGTTTGATTGTGTTAAATCTTTTATGGATACCGATGTTTTTCGTAAATTTAGCACTAAATATGGACTTGACTCTGAGATAGTAGCTTCTTTCTGTGAATCTTTTGCTACTTATGTTGATCTCCCCAAGGAGAAGTGGTTTAAATATCATCCTCCCATAGAAGTAAAAGTAGCTGCACCTATTAAAGTTGAAGAAAAGACTGTCACTTATAATGATCCTATTATTCCTACTTCTTATGTTGAGAAACCACCTTTCCCTGTTAGGATAAAGGATCATGCTAAAGCTTCAACCGTGGTTCGTAAAAGCAATATTAGAACTTATACACCTCCTGAGCAAGTAAAGTTGAACCTAATATTGCTATTGTTAAAGATCTCTTGGCTGATAATATTGATGGGCATGTTATTTATTTCTATGGTGAAACTGCTAGAATTGCCAAACCTTGTGCTAAAGATAAACATAGACCTGTGGTAGGCATGCCTATTATTTCTGTTAAAATAGGAGATCATGGTTATCATGGCTTATGTGATATGGGTGCTAGTGTTAGTGCAATACCCTTTGACTTATACAAAGAAATTATGCATGAAATTGCACCTGCTGAGTTAGAAGATATTGATGTCACAATTAAGCTTGCCAATAGAGATACTATTTCACCAATGGGAATTGTTAGAGATGTTGAAGTCTTGTGTGAGAAAACTAAATATCCTGCTGATTTTCTTGTCCTTGGTTCCCCACAAGATAGCTTTTGTCCCATTATTTTTGGTAGACCCTTCTTGAACACTGTCAATGCTAGAATAGACTGCGAAAAGAATGTTGTTAATATTGGCTTGGGTGATATGTCTCATGAGTTTAATTTCTCTAAATTTAGTAGACAACACCGTGAAAAAGAATTGCTAGTAAGGATGAAATTATTGGTCTTGCTTCTATTGCCATACCTCCTAGTGATCCTTTAGAACAATATTTGCTAGACCATGAAAATGATATGTTTATGAATGAAAGAAGGGAAATAGATGAAGTATTCTTTAAACAGGAACCTATTCTGAAACACAATTTGCCTGTTGAAATCCTAGGGGATCCTCCTCCACCCAAGGGTGATCCCGTGTTTGAGCTTAAACCGTTGCCTGATGCTCTTAAATATGCTTATCTTGATGAAAAGAAGATATATCCTATTATTATTATTATTATTAGTGCTAACCTTTCAGAGCATGAAGAAGAGAGATTATTGAAAACTCTGAAGAAGCACCGTGCTGCTACTGGATATACTCTTGATGATCTTAAGGGCATTAGTCCCACTCTATGTCAACATAAAATAAATTTGGAAGAAGATGCTAAACCAGTTGTTGATCATCAACGAAGGTTGGATCCTAAGATGAAAGAAGTGGTAAGAAAAGAAATACTAAAGCTTCTGGAAGCAGGTATAATTTATCCCGTTGTTGATAGTCAGTGGGTAAGTCATGTTCATTGTGTCCCTAAGAAGGGAGGTATTACTGTCTTTCCTAATGATAAAGATGAATTGATTCCGCAAAGAATTATTACAGGTTATAGGATGGTAATTGATTTCCGCAAATTAAATAAGGCTACTAAGAAAGATCATTACCCCTTACCTTTTATCGATCAAATGCTAGAAAGATTATCCAAACATACACATTTTTGCTTTCTAGATGGTTATTATGGTTTTTCTCAAATACCTGTGTCAGCCAATGATCAATCGAAGACTACTTTTACTTGCCCTTTTGGTACTTTTGCTTATAGACGTATGCCTTTTGGTTTATGTAATGCACCTACTACCTTTCAAAGATGCATGATGGCTATATTCTCTGACTTTTCTGAAAAGATTTTGAGGTTTTCATGGACGACTTTTCCGTCTATGGATCCTCTTTTGATGATTGCTTGAGCAACCTTGATCGAGTTTTGCAGAGATGTGAAGAAACTAATCTTGTCTTGAATTGGGAAAAGTGCCACTTTATGGTTAATGAAGGTATTGTCTTGGGGCATAAAGTTTCTGAAAGAGGTATTGAAGTTGATAAACCCAAGGTTGACGCTATTGAAAAGATGCCATATCCCAAGGACATCAAAGGTATAAGAAGTTTCCTTGGTCACGCCGGATTTTATAGGAGGTTCATTAAGGACTTCTCAAAAATTTCTCGGCCTCTGGCTAATTTATTACAAAAATATATACCATTTGTCTTTGATGATGATGTTGGGGAACGTAGCAGAAATTCAAAATTTTCCTACGTGTCACCAAGATCTATCTATGGAGAGACCAGCAACGAGGGGAAGGAGAGTGCATCTACATACCCTTGTAGATCGCTAAGCGGAAGCGTTCAAGAGAATGGGGTTGATGGAGTCGTACTCGTCGTGATTCAAATAACCGGAGATCCTAGTGCCGAACGGACGGCACCTCCGCGTTCAACACACGTATAGCCCGACGATGTCTCCCACGCCTTGATCCAGCAAGGAGAGAGGGAGAGGTTGAGGAAGTCTCCATCCAGCAGCAGCACAACGGCGTGGTGGTGATGGAGGAGCATGGCTATCCTGCAGGGCTTCGCCAAGCACCGCGGGAGAGGAGGAAGGAGAGATGCAGGGCTGCGTCATGTAGAGGAGAGGAACTCATCTCGTATCATGTGCAGCCCCAAAACCTCCACTATATATAGGGGCAAGGGGGAAGGGGAGGCGCCCTAGGGTTTCCCCTAGGGGGGCGGCGGCCAGGGCAGATGGGATCTCCCCTTTGGGTGACTTGGCCCCCAAGCCAGGAGGTGGGAACCCTAGATGGGGCGCCCCAAACCCCCTGGTCACATGGGATTAGGTGAGGGGGGCGCACAGCCCCTTAGTGGGCTGGTTTGCCCCCTTCCCTTGGCCCATGAAGCCCCCCAACACTTGCCGGGGCTCCCGAAACACCTTTCGGTCATGCTGGTCATCACCCGGTACCTCCGGAACACTCCCGGACTCCAAAACCCTTCGTCCAATATATCAATCTTTACCTCCGGGCCATTCCGGAACTCCTCGTGACGTCCGGGATCTCATACGGGACTCCGAACAACATTTGGTAACCACATACAAGCTTCCTTTATAACCCTAGCATCATCGAACCTTAAGTGTGTAGACCCTACGGGTTCGGGAGACATGCAGACATGACCGAGACGTTCTACGGTCAATAACCAACAGCGGGATCTGGATACCCATGTTGGCTCCCACATGTTCCACGATGATCTCATCGGATGAACCACGATGTCAAGGACTTAATCAATCCCGTATACAATTCCCTTTGTCTAGCGGTACGATACTTGCCCGAGATTCGATCGTCGGTATCCCGATACCTTGTTCAATTTCATTACCGGCAAGTCTCTTTACTCGTTCCGTAACACATCATCCCATGATCAACTCCTTGATCACATTGTGCACATTATGATGATGTCCTACCGAGTGGGCCCAGAGATACCTCTCCGTCACACGGAGTGACAAATCCCAGTCTCGATTCGCGCCAACCCAACAGACACTTTCGGAGATACCCGTAGTGTACCTTTATAGCCACCCAGTTACGTTGTGACGTTTGGTACACCCAAAGCACTCCTACGGTATCCGGGAGTTGCACAATCTCATGGTCTAAGGAAATGATACTTGACATTAGAAAAGCTTTAGCATACGAACTACACGATCTAGTGCTATGCTTAGGATTGGGTCTTGTCCATCACATCATTCTCCTAATGATGTGATCCCGTTATCAACGACATCCAATGTCCATGGCCAGGAAACCGTAACCATCTATTGATCAACGAGCTAGTCAACTAGAGGCTTACTAGGGACATGGTGTTGTCTATGTATCCACACATGTATCTGAGTTTCCTATCAATACAATTATAGCATGGATAATAAACGGTTATCATGAACAAGGAAATATGATAATGATCAATTTATTATTGCCTCTAGGGCATATTTCCAACAGATGATTGTGTAGAAGCATTTGAAATACTTAAGAAGGCATTGATCTCTGCACCTATTGTTCAACCACCTAATTGGAATTTACCCTTTGAAATTATGTGTGATGCCAGTGATTATGCTGTAGGTGCTGTTCTAGGGCAAAGAGTTGATAAGAAATTAAATGTTATTCAATATGCTAGTAAAACTCTAGACAATGCTCAAAGAAATTATGCTACTACTGAAAAAGAATTATTAGCAGTTGTATTTGCTTGTGACAAGTTCAGGCCTTATATTGTTGATTCTAAAGTAACTATTCACAGTGATCATGCTGCTATTAAATATCTTATGGAAAAGAAAGATGCTAAACCTAGACTTATTAGATGGGTTCTCTTGCTACAAGAATTTGATTTGCATATTGTTGATAGAAAAGGAGCTGAGAACCCCGTTGCAGACAACTTGTCTAGGTTAGAAAATGTTCTTGATAACCCACTACCTATTGATGATAGCTTTCCTGATGAGCAATTAAATGTCATAAATGCTTCTCGTACTGATCCGTGGTATGCTGATTATGCTAATTATATTGTTGCTAAATTTATACCATCCAGTTTCACATATCAGCAAAAGAAAAAGTTTTTCTATGATTTGAGACATTACTTTTGGGATGACCCACATCTTTATAAAGGAGTGGATGGTGTTATTAGATGTTGTGTACCTGAGCATGAACAGGAACAAATCCTACGCAAGTGTCACTCCGAAGCTTATGGAGGACACCACGCTGGAGATAGAACTGCACATAAGGTATTGCAGTCCGGTTTCTATTGGCCTACTCTCTTCAAGGATGCCCGTAAGTTTGTCTTATCTTGTGATGAATGTCAAAGAATTGGTAATATTAGTAGACGTCAAGAAATGCCTATGAATTATTCACTTGTTATTGAACCATTTGATGTTTAGGGCTTTGATTATATGGGACCTTTTCCTGCCTCTAATGGATATACACATATTTTAGTTGCTGTTGATTACGTTACTAAGTGGGTAGAAGCTATTCCAACTAGTAGTGATGATCATAACACTTCTATTAACATGCTTAAAGAAGTTATTTTTCCGAGGTTTGGAGTCCCTAGATATTTAATGACTGATGGTGGTTCACATTTTATTCATGGTGCTTTCCGTAAAATGCTTGCTAAGTATGATGTTAATCATAGAATTGAATCTCCTTATCACCCCCAGTCTAGTGGTCAAGTAGAATTGAGTAATAGAGAGATCAAATTAATTTTGCAAAAGACTGTCAATAGGTCTAGAAAAATTGGTCCAAGAAACTTGATGATGCATTATGGGCCTATAGAACTGCATATAAAAATCCTATGGGTATTCTCTGTATAAAATGGTTTATGGAAAAGCATGTCACTTACCTCTCGACCTAGAACATAAGGCATATTGGGCTATTATATAGCTCAATTATGATTTCAAACTTGCCGTTGAGAAGAGGTTATTTGATATTAGCTCACTTGATGAATGGAGAACCCAAGCTTATGAAAATTCCAAGTTGTTTAAAGAAAAAGTTAAAAGGTGGCATGACAAAAGGATACAAAAGCGTGAGTTTAATGTAAGTGATTATGTATTGCTATATGACTCTCGTTTAAGAATTTTTGCAGGAAAACTTCTTTCTAAATGGGAAGGCCCTTACGTTATCGAGGAGGTCTATCATTCCGGTGCTATAAAAATCAACAACTTCGAAGGCACAAATCCGAAGGTGGTGAACGGTCAAAGAATTAAACATTATATCTCAGATAATCCCATAAATGTTGAAACCAATGTTATTGAAACTGTAACCCCGGAGGAATACATAAGGGACACTTTCCGGAACGTTTCAGACTCCGAAAAGGAATAGGTATGTAGTACGGTAAGTAAACCGACTCCAAAACAGTTTTTAAGGCAATATTTCTCCGTTTTGGAATATTTAGAAAAATAGAAAAATAAGAAGCAGTCCGGGAAGGACACGAGGGCTCCATGAGGGTGGAGGGCGCGCCCTACCCTACTGGGCGCGCCCCCCTACCTCGTGGGCACCTCGTGTGCTCTCCGGACTCCGTTTTCTTGCACGATACGTATTTTGGTCGGTAAAAATTCATTATATATTCTCCCGAAGGTTTTGACGACTGTATCACGCAATTATCCTCTGTTCTTATCTCGAGCTGTTTTCTGTCAGGGTTGTCAAGGCCAGGCATCATGTCATCCCCCTCCTCCAACAATGGTGACAACGATGCTTGGCTAATGAAGATAGAGCTGAAGAGGGAAGAACCTGTGGAGATCAACAAGGATGAAGGGATCAAGAAGGCCACGGAGGACCAAGTTCCGGCTGCAGGAGACACCCTTCAACTTGATCACAATCTTCTTACCCCAACTGAGATCGAAGCTTTCAAGATGATTGAGTTAGCTCGTATACAGAACAAGTATCTCACACGTGAAAATATTTTGTTGAAGGAGCATATCGTTGCACTCAAGGGCATTATCCGCAAGCTGGAGGACCTCTTACGTTCGATGTGCGACTATCCATCATCGCCTCCACCTTCTTTTTTTTGATAGAAAGACTGTAAGGGAACCCCCTACAGTATAATTGGTGCAACATACCCAAATTGCAAGTACCATGCCTTGAACTTGGGTGGGTGGGAAGGCATCAACCCCTCCCCACCACTAGGCTATGCCTTAGTCTGCATGGAGATATAATCACATGGGTATGGGCACTCCCCTTGGCGACTGCCAAGCTTGGGGGAGGTGCCCTGGTATCGTATCACCATCACACTCCTATTTTTACCGTTTTTCTTAGTTCGATCCTATTAGTAGTATCTTGATCTAGTAGAATAAAGTTTATGGCATGATCTAGTTTTGAGTTTTTGCTTTATGATCTCTCTATGTAATCGAGTCCGTGAGCTATATAACAAAGATTAGTGTTGAGTCAAGGGCTTGATTATTCTGCCATGATCTTGAGTGAGTAAAAGAAAAGAGAAAAAGAATAAAAAGAAATAAAGAGTTCATATTGATCTTATTGAGAGTAATGACTTCACATAGAAAGAGTATGATGATTAAAAGTTGTTGGGAGTTGGCAAACATAGCTTTGGTCATCGTTGCAATTAATAGGAAGTAATAAAGAAAGAGAGGTTTCACATATAAATATACTATCGTAGACATCTTTTATGATTGGGAGCACTCATTAAAATATGACATGCTAAAGAGTTGACGTTGGACAAGGAAGACAACGTAATGGGTTATGTTTTCTTATATCTGAGATAAATTATATTGTCATGGATCATCCAACATGTTGAGCTTGCCTTTCCCCCTCATGCTAGCCAAATTCTTAGCACCAAGTAGAGATACTACTTGTGCTTCCAAAAACCCTTAAATCAGTTTTGCCATGAGATCCCACCATATCTACCTATGGATTGAGTAAGATACTTCAAGTAAGTTGTCATCGGTGCAAGCAATAAAAATTGCTCTCTAAATATGTATGACTTATTAATGTGGGAGAAAATAAGTTTATACGATCTTGTGATGTGGAAGAAATAAAAGCGATGGACTGCATAATAAAGGTTCATATCACAAGGGGCAATATAAAGTGATGTTCTTTCGCATTAAGATTTTGTGCATCCAACCATAAAAGTGCATGGCAACCTCTGCTTCCCTCTGCGAAGGGCCTATCTTTTATTATTATCTTCTACCTTATGCAAGAGTCATGGTGATCTTCACCTTTCCTTTTTACATTTTATCCTTTGGCAAGCACAGTGTGTTGGAAAGATCCTGATAGATATATCTAATTGGATGTAGGGGAGCATGAGTTATTATTGTTGACATTACCCTTGAGATAAAAGGTTGGGAGGCGAAACTATAAGCCCCTATCTTTCTCTGTGTCCGAATTAAACTCCGTAACCACAAGTATTGCGTGAGTGTTAGCAATTATGAAAGACTAAATGATAGTTGAGTATGTGGACTTGCTAGAGAGCTCTGACATAGACTCTTTCTGATGTTATGATAAATTGCAATTGCTTCAATGACTGAGATTATAGTTTGTTAGTTCTCAATAAAGTTTCTGATTCATACTTTTCATTGTGAATAGATTATTACTTGAGCATAAGAAATCATATGACAATATCCATATATGTTGCTGTTATGAGAATAATCATGGTGCCCTCATGTCCGTATTTTATTTTATCGACACCTCTACCTCTAAACATGTGGACATATTTATCGTTATCGGCTTCCGCTTGAGGACAAGCGAGGTCTAAGCTTGGGGGAGTTGATACGTCCATTTGCATCATGCTTTTATATCGATATTTATTGCATTATGGGCTGTTATTACACGTTATGTCACAATACTTATGCCTATTCTCTCTTATTTTACAAGGTTTACATAAGGAGGGAGCATGCCGGCAGCTGGAATTCTGGGCTAGAAAAGGAGCAAATATTAGAGACCTATTCTGCACAACTCCAAAAGTCCTGAAACTCCACGAAAGTTATTTTTGGAAATAATAAAAAATATTGAGCGGAAGAAGTACGCCAGAGGAGGGCCCACCTGGCCATGAGGGTGGGGGCGCGCCCTACCCCCCAGGGCGCGCCCCCCTGCCTCGTGGGCCCCCTGTTGGCTCTCCGGTGGCCATCTTCTGCTATATGAAGTCTTTCGTCAAGGGAAAAACCAGAAGCAACCTTTCGGGACGAGACTCCGCCGCCACGAGGCGGAACCTTGGTGGAACCAATCTAGGGCTCGGGCAGAGCTGTTCTGCCGGGGACACTTCCCTCCGGGAGGGGGAAATCATCGCCATCGTCATCACCAACGCTCCTCTCATCGGGAGAGGGCAATCTCCATCAACATCTTCACCAGCACCATCTCCTCTCAAAACCCTAGTTCATCTCTTGTATCCAATTCTTGTCTCCAAGTCCGGGATTGGTACTAGTAGGTTGCTAGTAGTGTTAATTACTCCTTGTAGTTGATGCTAGTTGGTTTATTTGGTGGAAGATCATATGTTCAGATCCTTTATGCATATTAATACCCCTCTGATTATGAACATGAATATGCTTTGTGAGTAGTTACGTTGTTCCTGAGGACATGTGAGAAGTCTTGCTATTAGTAGTCATGTGAATTTGGTATTCGTTCGATATTTTGATGAGATGTATGTTGTCTAACCTCTAGTGGTGTTATGTGAACTTCGACTACATAACACTTCACCATTATTTGGGCCTAGAGGAAGGCATTGGGAAGTAATAAGTAGATGATGGGTTGCTAGAGTGACAGAAGCTTAAACCATAGTTTATGTGTTGCTTCGTAAGGGGCTGATTTGGATCCATATGTTTCATGCTATGGTTAGGTTTACCTTAATACTTTTGTTGTAGTTGTGGATGCTTGCAATAGAGGTTAATCATAAGTGGGATGCTTGTTCAAGTAAGAACAGCACCCAAGCACCGGTGCACCCACATATCAAATTATCAAAGTACCGAACGCGAATCATATGAACGTGATGAAAACTAGCTTGACGATATTCCCATGTGTCCTCGGGAGCGCTTTTCTCTATATAAGAGTTTGTCCAAGCTTGTCGTTTGCTATAAAAAGGATTGGGCCATCTTGCTGCACTTTATTTACTTTTGTTACTTGTTGCTCGTTACAAATTATCCTATCACAAAACTATCTGTTACCACTTATTTCAGTACTTGCAGAGAATACCTTGCTGAAAACCGCTTATCATTTCCTTCTGCTCCTCGTTGGGTTCGACACTCTTACTTATCGAAAGGACTACGATAGACCCCCTATACTTGTGGGTCATCAATCTCCATAGCCCGTTGATTAGCCACGTCGATGTGAGACTTTCTCCTTTTTGTCTTCTCCACAGAACCTCCACCATCATATTCTATTCCACCTATAGTGCTATGTCCATGGCTCACGCTCATGTATTGCGTGAAATTTGAAAAGGTTTGAGAATACTAAAGTATGAAACAATTGCTTGGCTGAAACCGGGGTTGTGCATGATTTTAATACTTTGTGTGGTGAAGATGGAGCATAGCCAGACCATATGATTTTGTAGGGATAACTTTCTTTGGCCATGTTATTTTGAAAAGACATGATTGCTTTATTAGTATGCTTGAAGTATTATTGTCTTAATGTCAAATGATAGAGTATTGCTTTGAATCACTCGTGTCTTAATATTCATGCCATGATTAGATTACATGATCAAGATTATGCTAGGTAGCATTCCACATCAAAAATTATCTTTTTTATCATTTACCTACTTGAGGACGAGCAGCAATTAAGCTTGGGGATGCTGATACGTCTCCGTCGTATCTATAATTTTTGATTGTTCCATGCCAATATTATACAACTTTCATATACTTTTGGCAACCTTTTATACTATTTTTGGGACTAACATATTGATCCAGAGCCCAGTGCCAGTTTCTGTTTTTTCCTTGTTTTTGAGTTTTACAGAAGAGGAATACCAAACGGAGTCCAATTGACGTGCCAATTTTTGATGATTTTTTATGGACCAAAAGAAGCCCATGGAGTAAAAGAGTTGGGCCAGAAGAGTCCCGGGTTGTCCACGAGGGTGGGGGCCGCGCCCACCCCCCTGGGAATGGGCCCCTGCCTCGTGGACGACTCGGAGACCCCCCTGACGTGAAACCAATGCCAAAAATTCCTATAAATACAGAAACCCCCAGAAAATAACCTAGATCGGAAGTTCCGCCGCCGCAAAACTCTGTAGCCACGAGAAATCAATCTAGGACCTCTCTGGCACCCTGCCAGAGTGGGCCATCATCACCGGAGGCCATGAAGGAGGATCCCGGAGGGGCCATCATCACCATGTAGGCCAAGGACCAGCGGGAGAACCTCTCCCCATCTAGGGGGGAGGCCATGGAGGAGGAAGCACAAGGGGGAGAACCTCTCCTCCTCTCTCTCGGTGGTGCCGGAGTGCCACCGGGAGAGGAATCATCGCCGCGGTGATCGTCTTCATCAACATCACCATCATCATCACCATCCTCATCTCTTTTACGCGGTCCACTCTCCCGCATGTTGGAAATATGCCCTAGAGGCAATAATAAATTAGTTATTATTATATTTCCTTGTTCATGATAATTGTTTATTATCCATGCTAAAATTGTATTGATAGGAAACTCAGATACATGTGTGGATACATAGACAACACCATGTCCCTAGTAAGCCTCTAGTTGACTAGCTCGTTGATCAATAGATGGTTACGGTTTCCTGACCATGGACATTGGATGTCGTTGATAACGGGATCACATCATTAGGAGAATGATGTGATGGACAAGACCCAATCATAAGCCTAGCACAAGATCGTATAGTTCGTATGCTAAAGCTTTTCTAATGTCAAGTATCATTTCCTTAGACCATGAGATTGTGCAACTCCCGGATACCGTAGGAATACTTTGGGTGTGCCAAATGTCACAACGTAACATGGTGGCTATAAAGGTGCACTACGGGTATCTCCGAAAGTGTCTGTTGGGTTGGCATGAATCGAGACTGGGATTTGTCACTCCGTGTGACGGAGAGGTATCTCTGGGCCCACTCGGTAGGACATCATCATAATGTGCACAATGTGATCAAGGAGTTGATCACGGGATGATGTGTTACGGAACAAGTAAAGAGACTTGCCGGTAACGAGATTGAACAAGGTATCGAGATACCGACGATCGAATCTCGGGCAAGTACTATACCGGTAGACAAAGGGAATTGAATACGGGATTGATTGAATCCTTGACATCGTGGTTCATCCGATGAGATCATCGTGGAACATGTGGGAGCCAATATGGGTATCCAGATCCCGCTATTGGTTATTGGCCGAAGAGGTGTCTCGGTCATGTCTGCATGGTTTTCGAACCCGTAGGGTCTACACACTTAAGGTTCGGTGACGCTAGAGTTGTTATGGGAAATAGTATGTGGTTACCGAAGGTAGTTCGGAGTCCCGGATGAGATCCCGGACGTCACGAGGAGTTCCGGAATGGTCCGGCAATGAAGATCGATATATTGGACCAAGGGTATTGGAGTCCGGAAGTGTTCCAGAGGTACCAGGCTATGGCCAGCATGACCGAAAGGTGTTTCGGGAGCCCCGACAAGTGTTGGAGGGCCTCATGGGCCAAAGGGGAAGGGGCAAACCAGCCCACTAAGGGTTGGTGCGTCCTCCACACCCTTTCCCACGTTACTTGGGGAGGTGGGGCGCCTCCACCTGGCTTGGGAGGCAAGCCTCCACCTGCTTGGCTTGGGGGGCAAGTCTCCCTAGGATTTTCCCTAGGGAGATCCAATCTGCCTAGCCGCCGCCCCCTAGGGGAAACCCTAGGGCGCCTTCCCCTCTCCCCTTGCCCCTATATATAGTGGAGGGGTGGGAGGGCAGCCGTGACCTCTTCTCTGGCGCAGCCCTCCCTCCTCCTACCTTCTCCTCCTCCTCCATGGTGCTTGGCGAAGCCCTGCCGGAGAACCACGAGCTCCACCACCACCACGCCGTCGTGCTGACGGAGCTCTCCCTCAATTTCTCCTCTCCCCTTGCTGGATCAAGAAGGAGGAGACGTCCCCGGGCTGTACATGTGTTGAACACGGAGGTGCCGTCCGTTCGGCACTAGGGATCATCGGTGATTTGGATCACGACGAGTACGACTCCATCAACCCGTTCACTTGAACGCTTCCGCTTAGCGATCTACAAGGGTATGTAGATGCACTCTTCTTCCCTCGTTGCTAGATCACTGCATAGATTGATCTTGGTGATGCGTAGAAAATTTTGAATTTCTGCTACGTTCCCCAACAGTGGCATCATGAGCTAGGTTTATGTGTAGTTTCTATGCACGAGTAGAACACAAAGTAGTTGTGGGCGTCGATTTTGTCAATTTACTTGCCGTTACTAGTCTTATCTTGATTCGGCGACATTGTGGGATGAAGCGGCCCGGACCAACCTTACACGTACGCTTACGTGAGACCGGTTCCACCGACTGACATGCACTAGTTGCATAAGGTGGCTGGCGAGTGTCTGTCTCTCCCACTTTAGTCGGATCGGATTCGATAAACAGGGTCCTTATGAAGGGTAAATAGAAATTGGCAATTCACGTTGTGGTTTTGGCGTAGGTAAGAAACGTTCTTGGTAGCAACCTATAGCAGCCACGTAACAACTTGCAACAACAATTAGAGGACGTCTAACTTGTTTTTGCAGCAAGTGTTTTTGTGATGTGATATGCCCAAAGGATGTGATGAATAATATATGTGATGTATGAGATTGATCATGTTCTTGTAATAGGAATCACGACTTGCATGTCGATGAGTATGACAACCAGCAGGAGCCATAGGAGTTGTCTTAATTTATTTATGACCTGCGTGTCAACATAAACGTCATGTAATTACTTTACTTTATTGCTAACCATTAGCCATAGTAGTAGAAGTAATAGTTGACGAGACAACTTCATGAAGACACGATGATGGAGATCATGATGATGGAGATCATGGTGTCATGCCGGTGACGATGATGATCATGGAGCCCCGAAGATGGAGATCGAAAGGAGCAAAGTGATGATGGCCATATCATGTCACTATTTGATTGCATGTGATGTTTATCATGTTATTACATCTTATTTGCTTAGAACGACCGTAGCTTAAATAAGATGATCCCTCACTAAAATTTCAAGAAAAGTGTTCTCCCTAATTGTGCACCGTTGCGAAGGTTTGTCGTTTCGAAGCACCACGTGATGATCGGGTGTGATAGATTCTTACGTTCGAATACAACGGGTGTTGACGAGCCTAGCATGTACAGACATGGCCTCGGAACACATGCGAAACACTTAGGTTAACTTGACGAGCCTAGCATGTACAAACATGGCCTCGGAACACGGAGGACCAAAAGGTCGAACATGAGTCGTATAGAAGATGCGATCAACATGAGATGTTCACCGATGATGACTAGTCCGTCTCGCGTGATGATCGGACACGGCCTAGTTGATTCGAATCATGTATCACTTAGATGACTAGAGGACTGTCTATCTGAGTGGGAGTTCATGAAATAATCAGATGAACTCAATTATCATGAACATAGTCAAAAGGACTCTGCAAATTATGTCATAGCTTACGCTTTAGTTCTACTGTTTGATATGTTCCTAGAGAAAATTTAGTTGAAAGTTGATAGTAGCAATTATGCGGACTAGGTCCGTAAACTGAGGATTGTCCTCGTTGTTGCACAGAAGGCTTATGTACTTAATGCACCGCTCGGTGTGCTGAACCTCAAACGTTGTCTGTGGATGTTGCGAACATCTGACATACACGTTTTGATGACTACGTGATAGTTCAGTGATGTTAAACGGTTTAGAGTTGAGGCACCGAAGACGGTTTGAAACGTCGCGGAACATATGAGATGTTTCGAGGGCTGAAATTGGAATTTCAGGCTCGTTCCCACGTCAAGAGGTATAAGACCTCCGATGGGTTTCTTGGCCTACAAACAAAGGGAGAAAAGCTCAATAGTTGAGCTTGTACTCAGATTGTCTGGGTACAACTATCACTTGAATCGAGTGGGAGTTATCTTCTAGATGAGAAAGTGATGGTTCTCCAAAGTCATTGCCACCAAGCTACTAGAGCTTCGTGATGAACTATAACATATCAGGGATAGACATGATGATCCTTGAGCAATTTGCGATGTTTGACACCGCGAAAGTAGAAATCAAGAAGGAGCATCAATTGTTGATGGTTAGTGAAACCACTAGTTTCAAGAAGGGCAAGAGCAATAAGGGATACTTCATGAAATGGCAAATCAGCTGCTGCTCTAGTGAAGAAACCCAAGGTTGAACCCAAACCCGAGACTAAGTGCTTCTGTAATAAGGGGAACGGTCACTAGAGCAGAATTACCCTAGATACTTGGTAGATAAGAAGGCAGGCAAGGTCGACAGAAGTATATTGGATATACATTATATTAGTGTGTACTCTACTAGTACTCCTAGTAGCACCATGGTGATAGATACCGGTTCGGTTGCTAAGTGTTAGTAACTCGAAATAAAAGGCTATGGAATAAACGGAGACTAGGTAAAGGTGAGATGACGATATGTGTTGAAAGTGTTTCCAAGGTTGATGTAATCAAACATCATACGCTCCCTCTACCATCAGGATTGGTATTAAACCTAAATAATTGTTATTTGGTGTTTGCGTTGAGCATAGACATGATTGGATTATGTTTATCACAATACGGTTATTCATTTAAAGAGAATAATGGTCATTCTGTTTATTTGAATAATACCTTCAATGGTCTTACACCTAAAATGAATGGTTTATTGAATCTCGATCGTAGTGATACACATGTTCATGCCAAAAGATATAAGATAGTAATGATAGTACCACATATTTGTGGCACTGCCATTTGAGTCATATTGGTATAAAACGCATGAAGAAGCTCCATGTTGATGGATCTTTGGACTCACTCGTTTTTGAAAAGATTGAGACATGTGAACCATGTCTATTGGTATATACACATGAAGAAACTCCATGCAGATGGACCGTTTGGACTCACTTGATTTTGAATCGCTTGAGACATGCAAATCATACCACATGGGCTAGATGACTGAAAGCCTCGATTTTAGTAAAATGGAACAAGAAAGCAACTTGTTGGAAGTAATACATTTTGATGTGTGCAGTCCAATGAGTGCTGAGGCATGCAGTGGATATCGTTATGTTCTTACTTCACAGATGATTTGAGTAGATACTGAGTATATTTACTTGATGAAACACAAGTCTGAATTATTGAATGGTTCAAGTAATTTCAGAGTGAAGTTGAAGATCGTCGTGACAAGAGGATAAAATGTCTATGATATGATCATAAAGATGAATATCTGAGTTGCGAGTTTGGTACACAATTGAGACATTGTGGAAATTGTTTCACAACTAACACCGCCTGGAACACCATAGTGTGATGGTGTGTCCGAACATCATAAATGCACCCCATTGGATATGGGGCATACTATGATGTCTCTTATCGAATTACCACTATCGTTCATGGGTTAGGCATTAGAGACAACCACATTCACTTTAAATAGGGCACCACGTAATTCCGTTGAGATGACACCGTATGAACTATGGTTTAGAGAAACCTAAGTTGTCGTTTCTTGAAAGTTTGGGGCTGCGATGCTTATGTGAAAAGGTTTCAGGCTGATAAGCTCGAACCCAAAGCGGATGAATGCATCTTCATAGAATACCTAAAACAGTTGGGTATACCTCCTGTCTCAGATCCGAAAGCAATAGGGATTGTTTCTATAATCGGGTCCTTTCTCGAGGAAAAGTTTCTCTCGAAAGAATTGAGTGGGAGGATGGTGGAGACTTGATGAGGTTGTTGAACCGTCACTTCAACTAGTGTATAGCAGGGCACAAAGAGTTGTTCCTGTGGCACCTACACCAATTGAAGTGGAAGCTTATGATGGTGATCATGAGACTTCGGATCAAGTCACTCCCAAACCTCGTAGGACGACAAGGATGCGTACTACTTCAGAGTGGTGCGTAATCCTGTCTTGGAAATCATGTTGCTAGACAATAATGAACCTACGGCTATGGAGAAGCGATGTGGGTCCAGATTCTGACGAATGGCTCGAGGCAATAAAATCCGAGAGAGGATCCATGTACGAAAACAAAGTGTAGACTTTGAAAAGAACTACTTGATGGTCGTAAGGCTGTTGGGTACAGATGGATTTTAGAAGGAAGACGGACAATGATGGTAAGTGTCACCATTAAGAAAGCTCGACTTGTCGTTAAGATGTTTTCCGACAAGTTCAAGGAGTTGACTGCGATGAGACTTTCTCACTCATAGCGATGCTTAAGAGTCTGTTGAAATTATATTAGCAGTTACTGCATTGTTTATGAAATCTTGCAGATAGGGTGTCAAAAACATTGTTTCCTTTTCTTGAGGAAAGGTTGTATGTGATACAACCAGAAAGTTTTGTCAATCCTAAAAATGCTAGCAAGTATGCAAGGCTCCGGCAGTCCTTCTAAGGACTGGAGTAAGCATCTCGGAGTTGGAATATATACTTTGATGATGATCAAAGGTTTTGGGTTTATACAAAGTTTATGAGAAACTTGTATTTCCAAAGAAGTGAGTGGGAGCACTATAGAATTTCTGATGAGTATATGTTGTTGACATATTGTTGATCGGAAACGATGTAGAATTTCTGGAAAGCATGCAGATTTATTTGAAAAGTGTTTTTCAATGGAAAACCTGGATTAGGCTACTTGAGTATTGAGCATTAAGATCTATAAGGATAGATCAAAACGCTTAATAGTACTTTCAAATGAATACATACCGTGACAAGATTTTGAAGGAGTTCAAAATAGATCAGCAAAGAAGGAGTTCTTGGCTGTATTACAGGTGTGAGTATTGAGTAAGACTCAAGACCTGACCACGGCAGAAGAGAGAGAAAGGACGAAGGTCATCCCCTATGCTTAGACGTAGGCTCTACAATATGCTGTGCTGTGTACCGCACCTGAAGTGTGCCTTGCCATGAGTCAATCAAGGGGTACAAGAGTGATCCAGGAATGGATCACAGGACAGCGGTCAAAGTTATCCTTGGTAACTAGTGGACTGAGGATTTTTCTCGATTATGGAGGTGGTAAAAGAGTTCGTCGTAAAGGGTTACGCCGATGCAAACTTTGACACTAATCCAGATTATTCTGAGTAGTAAACTGGATTCGTATAGTAGAACGGTTATTTGAAATAGCTCCAAATAGAGCGTGGTAGCTGCATCTAGGAGATGACATAGATATTTGTAAAGCACACACGGATTTGAAAGATTCAGACCCGTTGACTAGTAACCTCTCTCACAAGCGAGATATGATCAAACCCCATGGGTGTTGGAATCATTGCAATCACATAACAATGTGAACTGGATTATTGACTCTAGTGCAAGTAGGAGACTGTTGGAAATATGCCCTAGAGGCAATAATAAATTAGTTATTATTATATTTCCTTGTTCATGATAATCGTTTATTATCCATGCTAAAATTGTATTGATAGGAAACTCAGATACATGTGTGGATACATAGACAACACCATGTCCCTAGTAAGCCTCTAGTTGACTAGCTTGTTGATCAATAGATGGTTACGGTTTCCTGACCATGGACATTGGATGTCGTTGATAACGGGATCACATCATTAGGAGAATGATGTGATGGACAAGACCCAATCCTAAGCCTAGCACAAGATCGTATAGTTCGTATGCTAAAGCTTTTCTAATGTCAAGTATCATTTCCTTAGACCATGAGATTGTGCAACTCCCGGATACCGTAGGAATACTTTGGGTGTGCCAAACGTCACAACGTAACTGGGTGGCTATAAAGGTGCACTACGGGTATCTCCAAAAGTGTCTGTTGGGTTGGCATGAATCGAGACTGGGATTTGTCACTCCGTGTGATGGAGAGGTATCTCTGGGCCCACTCGGTAGGACATCATCATAATGTGCACAATGTGATCAAGGAGTTGATCACGGGATGATGTGTTATGGAACGAGTAAAGAGACTTGCTGGTAACGAGATTGAACAAGGTATCGAGATACCGACGATCGAATCTCGGGCAAGTACTATACCGGTAGACAAAGGGAATTGAATACGGGATTGATTGAATCCTTGACATCGTGGTTCATCCGATGAGATCATCGTGGAACATGTGGGAGCCAA
This sequence comes from Triticum aestivum, assembly GCF_018294505.1. Classification (NCBI taxonomy): domain Eukaryota; kingdom Viridiplantae; phylum Streptophyta; class Magnoliopsida; order Poales; family Poaceae; genus Triticum; species Triticum aestivum. Next base: position 604,699,947 of record NC_057806.1, read on the forward strand.
TATGGGTATCCAGATCCCGCTATTGGTTATTGGCCGGAGAGGTGTCTCGGTCATGTCTGCATGGTTTCCGAACCCGTAGGGTCTACACACTTAAGGTTCAGTGACGCTAGAGTTGTTATGGGAAATAGTGTGTGGTTACCTAAGGTAGTTCGGAGTCCCGGATGAGATCTCGGACGTCACGAGGAGTTCCGGAATGATCCGGCGGTGAAGATCGATATATTGGACCAAGGGTATTGGAGTCCGGAAGTGTTCCGGAGGTACCAGGCTATGGCCAGCATGACCGAAAGGTGTTTCGGGAGCCCCGGCAAGTGTTGGAGGGCCTCATGGGCCAAAGGGGAAGGGGAAAACCAGCCCACTAAGGGTTGGTGCGCCCCCACACCCTTTCCCACGTTACTTGGGGAGGTGGGGCGCCTCCACCTGGCTTGGGAGGCAAGCCTCCACCTGCTTGGCTTGGGGGGCAAGTCTCCCTGGGATTTTCCCTAGGGAGATCCAATCTGCCTAGACGCCGCCCCCTAGGGGAAACCCTAGGGAGCCTCCCCATCTTCCCTTGCCCCTATATATAGTGGAGGGGTGGGAGGGCAGCCGTGACCTCTTCCCTGGCGCAGCCCTCCCTCCTCCTACCTTCTCCTCCTCCTCCATGGTGCTTGGCGAAGCCCTGCCGGAGAACCACGAGCTCCACCACCACCACGCCGTCGTGCTGACGGAGCTCTCCCTCAACTTCTCCTCTCCCCTTGCTGGATCAAGAAGGAGGAGACGTCCCCGGGCTGTACGTGTGTTGAACGCGGAGGTGTCGTCCGTTTGGCACTAGGGATCATTGGTGATTTGGATCACGACGAGTACGACTCCATCAACCCCGTTCACTTGAACGCTTCCGCTTAGCGATCTACAAGGGTATGTAGATGCACTCTTCTTCCCTCGTTGCTAGATCACTCCATAGATTGATCTTGGTGATGCGTAGAAAATTTTGAATTTCTGCTACGTTCCCCAACACCGCACCCCGCTGTAATCCCTACTTGAACATGGTGCTTTATGCCACATATTATGATCCAATGATGTGTTGCCATCCTATGATGTTTTGAGTAGATATCCTTTGTCTTTGGGTTGATTGATGATCTAGATTGATATGAGTTGTATGTTTTGTCCAATGATGTGAGGGATTCCCGCTGTAGGGTGTTGCAATACGTTCATGATTCGCTTATAGTGGGTTGGTGAGTGACTGAAACACAAACCCGAGTAAGGGGGTTGTTGCGTATGGGAATAAAGAGGACTCGTTGCTTTAATGCTATGGTTGGGTTTTACCTTAATGATCTTTAGTAGTTGCGGATGCTTGCTAGAGTTCCAATCATAAGTGCATATGATCCAAAAAAAGAAAGTATATTAGTTTATGCCTCTCCCTTATATGGAAATTACAATGACGACTACCGGTCTTGTTAATTGCCTAGGACAATTCCGCACACCGATCCATCATTATTCCACACTCGCTATTTATAATATTTAGTAATATATTCTAACTTTATGATAACAACACCTACTTTTATATTTTAGCTCTCCGATATCATGCAAAGTTATCCTCTTCATACCCACAACGTAGTTTTATTTCTCGTTTCTAGTTGGGAGCAAACGTTCGGTGTACATAGAGTCGTATCAGTGGCAGATAGGGCTTGATACAATATTGATCTTACCTTTAGCTCCTTGTGGGTTCGACACTCCATACTTATCACTTCCACCTTTGGAAATTGCTATGATGATTCCCTTCACTTGGGGATTATCATTCACTTAACTGTCGGGTTTCAGTTGGTTGGCGCAACGGGTGGGCGCTCAAATGGGAATGCTAGCGCAGACTCTGATGGGAAACTGATGGCCTCGAGTCGTCTCTTTTGTTCCAAGTAGAAGGTTTCGATGTATTAGATCATGTAATGTAGGGGTGTCAGGTGTGTGATCGGTCTTCCTATTGACCCGGTTGTTGGTATCTACAAACAGTTCACATAACTTCCATGTTATATTCAGTCTCATGTCATCAAAAGTAGATCACCAGTGAATGCTACGGGAAATGATAATTGCAAGACAAATAAAAACACAGCATGAGCATAATCATGCACAGATAGTTGAGGAAAAAAAATCCTTCAAGTAGTTCGCTTATCTTCTGACCTACACTTGGAATTTGCGCCAATTGGCGCATCCAGTGAGGTTAAACATTCGTACATAAACAAAAGCAATATATGATAATACAAAATTTCTCTGTCGCAACTACTTCACCAAATAATCGTCATCATTGCCTTGCCACATGCACAACTTGAATAACATTGATAATCATAATATAGTGCAAGTGTTTTCATGACTCAAGCTAAACAATAAAAACATTTTTGGTCTTTCCATTAGTTCAACAATAAAGCACATAAGAGCCAATCATAAATTTCTTCTCTTCAAAACACAACACATATAAGGAATCTTTCTTGAAGTTTTGGATTAACAACTTACACACAAAGATGAAAGAAACTTCAAAAGATTTCGGCAAAGAAAAGCCAAAAAGAACAACAAAAAGAAACCAAATGAAAAACAGAAGAACAGTGAAAGAAGCAATCTTTTTGGATTTTCTTGAAAAATAGAAGGCAAAAAGGAAGTCAAAGAAACACAACAAAAATATTTTAGAGATGTTTTTTCTTAAAGAAAACAAACAAGAATGCAAAAGGAAGCGAAGAGAAAATCTTTTTGAAAATTTGAAAGTTTCAAAGAGGCGCTCAAATATAACTTCCAAAGAAGAAGCAAAAAGAATGAGGAAATATTTACGTTGTTTTCTTAGAGAACTTCGAAAGGGCAAAATAACCAACCAAAGAAGAACATCGGGTTTTCTTTTTGTTGAATGCAAATAGCAGAAGAAACAAGACAAACGACAACAAACACAAGAAATATAAAAAAGAATACTAAAGAAGGCAATCAAAAACCCAACAAAACGAAGTGAAAAAAATGAGATATGTTTTTTCATTTCTTGATTTTCAGCGAATGAAACAAAGAGAAACCAAATATGGATATACAAGTATCATCAAGCAACCATTCGTGTAATTAATGTATATGAGAACATGAGCGAAATTTAGGTTAAGGAAACATACTTCCCCGAACTTAAGCTTTAGACCTAAGTTTGGCTCACTCCTGCGGGTGGAAATCTTCATGGTCTCCATTATTATTGCGGCATGGCTATAACTCGCCCTTTGTGAGACAGAAGCTCATCTTGCGTGAGAGGAAGTGGATCGACATATATACATGTTTCTGTAGAGTTTTGTGAACGTTTTTCGAAAGCTTCTATGGACTGGTTCAGACCGGTTTTAGAAGCTTCTGAGTGTTTTTTCTATTTGTGTTTCATCTTTTTTTTCATTCTTCTGATGCATGCGATGTTTGTAAATACGAATATTTTCTGTGTACATTTTTTCTTTCAATTACACGAATAATTTAAAAAAATTATTAAAAATTTCACAAACATATTTTTGTAATGCATGAACATTTATAAAATGTCATGATCATTTTTTAAATGGTAATAAACATTTCTGTACATTTTATATTATTCTAAATATGATGGACATTTGTTTCAAAATGCATGGACTTTTTTTAAGTGATACAAAACATTTTAAAAAAACTATCCAAACATTTTTTTTTCTGCATGGTATAAACATTTATTCAAAATGTCACGAACAAAATTTTAGAAACATGTGTTTTTAAAATATGAAGATCATTTTTGTAAAATCTTATGATATCTTTTCATTCAAAATTTACATGAACATATTTTTGAAACTCATGAATTTTATAATATTGTTACAACATTTTTCGAATGGTACAGATATTATTTTGAAATTGCACGAACAAATATTCCACAATTAGCGAGCATATTTAAATGCGTCATAAACACATTTTATGAAGTGAATTATTTTTTTAATATATTTATATAGAATATTTGAAAACAAAAACAAAATTAAAAGAAGATAATAAAATAAAAACAAAACGAACAAATGTTTGAAAAGAAAACTGAACGAAATGAACCCGAGATAGTGGGCAGTTCCACTTACAGAGGCAGCCTGAGGCGAACCCTGTTCGGCCCCTTAAGCGCCACTGCGACCTCTTCTTATTCGGCGCGCTAGGCGATCGGCAGCGCGCACTCACTTCCCCACTTCCCCGCCTTTTTTTCATTTGATTTTTTGGCCTAGATTTCTTTTTTTTTTCTTATTGAAATAATTCTGCATTTCAGAAGAGTTCCATATTAAATTTGTTTTGTGAATTTCGAAAAAATCTCAACATTAAATGTTCGAGGATTCAAAATAATGTTGGCATTCATGAACTTGAAAAAATGCTTGCGAATTCAGAAAAAAAATTATTTTGTAGAAAGTGTTAAATTTTTTAAATGCCCGTGAACAAAAAATATCATCAAATTTAAAAAGTATAGCGGATTCATAAAATGCTTATGAATATGAATAATGTTCGTACATTTGAAAAATGTTCGGCAAAACATTTTCGCAAATTCAAGAAATTATTCCCAGTTAAAAAATGTTTTGTAATTCAACAAATGTTCCCCGATTTAAAAAGTATACCAGTTTTCGCAATAAATGTTTACATTTTTTCTAAAATGTGCATGAATTCAACAAATGTTCACAAATTTGTAAAAAATATTCACGATTTGACAAAAACTTAAAAACCATTCAATAATAAAAAATATAACCAAAATAAAAAAGGAACATGTAAAAAAGAACAACAGTAGAAAAAGAACAAAAATGAAAAAAAGAACTAAAATATGAGCGCAGTGAGGCTGGACGTGTTTGGAGACACGGCGACGTTGAGATCCTAGATTGCTTTGTGTTACAAGCGAGATGGTTAAAGATTGAAGGTCAATGGCTGAGGGTGTTGCAGCCACGTGGATGCTGCAATCGAGCAGGCGACGCAATTGACGCCTCCTCTGTAGATCGACTCGGTGTTATGCATGTAGTTCCATGAATTCCGATGTCGTGATCCATCAACTCTAGACACATGTATGAAGGAAATATGCCCTAGAGGCAATAATAAAGTTATTATTTATTTTCTTATATCATGATAAATGTTTATTATTCATGCTAGAATTGTATTAACCGGAAACATAATACATGTGTGAATACGACAAACAGAGTGTCACTAGTATGCCTCTACTTGACTAGCTCGTTAATCAAAGATGATTATGTTTCCTAACCATGGACAAAGAGTTGTTATTTGATTAATGGGATCACATCATTAGGTGAATGATCTGATTGACATGACCCATTCCATTAGCTTAGCACCCGATCGTGTAGTATGTTGCTATTGCTTTCTTCATGACTTATACATGTTCCTATGACTATGAGATTATGCAACTCCCGTTTGCCGGAGGAACACTTTGTGTGCTACCAAACGTCACAACGTAACTGGGTGATTATAAAGGTGCTCTACATGTGTCTCCAAAGATACATGTTGGGTTGGCGTATTTCGAGATTAGGATTTGTCACTCCGATTGTCGGAGAGGTATCTCTGGGCCCTCTCGGTAATGCACATCACATAAGCCTTGCAAGCATTGCAACTAATGAGTTAGTTGTGAGATGATGTATTACGGAACGAGTAAAGAGACTTGCCGATAACGAGATTGAACTAGGTATTGAGATACCGACGATCGAATCTCGGGCAAGTAACATACCGATGACAAAGGGAACAACATATGTTGTTATGCGGTCTGACCGATAAAGATCTTCGTAGAATATGTAGGAGCCAATATGAGCATCCAGGTTCCGCTATTGGTTATTGACCGGAGATGTGTCTCGGTCATGTCTACATTGTTCTCGAACCGTAGGGTCCGCACGCTTAATGTTACGATGACAGTTTCGTTATGAGTTTATGTATTTTGATGTATCGAAGTTTGTTCGGGGTCCCGGATGTGATCACGGACAAGACGAGGAGTCTCGAAATGGTCGAGACATAAATATCGATATATTGGACGGCTATATTCGGACACCGGAAATGTTCCGGGTGATTTCGGAGAAAACCGGAGTGCCGGAGGGTTACCGGAACCCCCCGGGAGTAGTAATGGGCCTTATGGGCCTTAGTGGAGAGAGAGAGGGGCGGCCAGGGTGGGCCGTGCGCCCCCTCCCCCTCTGGTCCGAATTGGACTAGGAGAGGGGGGCGGCGCCCCCCTTTCCTTCTCCCTCTCCCCCTTCCTTTCCTCCTCCCTGGCGCGCCCACAAGGGCCGTCCGGCCTCCCCCCTTGCTCCTTTATATACGGGGGCAGGGGGCACCTCTAGACACACAAGTTGATCTTCGTGATCGTTCCTTAGCCGTGTGCGGTGCCCCCTCCACCATATTCCACCTCGGTCATATTGTAGCGGTGCTTAGGCGAAGCCCTGCGACGGTAGAATATCAAGATCGTCACCACGCCGTCGTGCTGACGGAACCCCTCCCCGACGCTTTGCTAGATCGGAGCCCGGGGATCGTCATCGAGCTGAACGTGTGCCAAGAACTCGGAGGTGCCGGAGTAACGGTGCTTGGATCGGTCGGATCGGGAAGACGTACGACTACTTCCTCTACGTTGCGTCAACGCTTCCGCTTCGGTCTACGAGGGTACGTAGACAACACTCTCCCCTCTCGTTGCTATGCATCACCATGATCTTGCGTGTGCGTAGGAAATATTTTGAAATTACTACACAGGTGGCTGGCGGGTGTCAGTTTCTCCAACTTTAGTTGAACCGAGTATGGCTACGCCTGGTCCTTGCAAAGGTTAAAACAGCATCAACTTGACAAACTATCGTTGTGGTTTTGATGCGTAGGTAAGATTGGTTCTTGCTTAAGCCCGTAGCAGCCATGTAAAACTTGCAACAAACAAAGTAGAGGACGTCTAACTTGTTTTTGCAGGGCATGATGTGATGTGATATGGTCAAGGCATGATGCTAAATTTTATTGTATGAGATGATCATGTTTTGTAACCGAGTTATCGGCAACTGGCAGGAGCCATATGGTTGTCGCTTTATTGTATGCAATGCAATCGCCCTGTAATGCTTTATTTTATCACTATGCGGTAGCGATAGTCGTAGAAGCATAAGATTGGCGAGATGACAACGATGCTACGATGGAGATCAAGGTGTCGCGCCGGTGACGATGGTGATCATGACGATGCTTCGGAGATGGAGATCACAAGCACAAGATGATGATGGCCATATCATATCACTTATATTGATTGCATGTGATGTTTATCTTTTTATGCATCTTATCTTGCTTTGATTGACGGTAGCATTATAAGATGATCTCTCACTAAATTTCAAGATAAAAGTGTTCTCCCTGAGTATGCACCGTTGCCAAAGTTCGTCGTGCCCAGACACCACGTGATGATCGGGTGTGATAAGCTCTACGTCCATCTACAACGGGTGCAAGCCAGTTTTGCACACGCGGAATACTCAGGTTAAACTTGACGAGCCTAGCATATGCAGATATGACCTCGGAACACTGGGACCGAAAGGTCGAGCATGAATCATATAGTAGATATGATCAACATAACGATGTTCACCATTGAAAACTACTCCATTTCACGTGATGATCGGTTATGGTTTAGTTGATTTGGATCACGTGATCACTTAGAAGATTAGAGGGATGTCTTTCTAAGTGGGAGTTCTTAAGTAATATGATTAATTGAACTTAAATTTATCATGAACTTAGTACCTGATAGTATCTTGCTTGTTTATGTTTGATTGTAGATAGATGGCCCGTGCTGTTGTTCCGTTGAATTTTAGTGCGTTCCTTGAGAAAGCAAGGTTGAAACATGATGGTAGCAATTACATGGACTGGGTCCGTAACTTGAGGATTATCCTCATTGCTGCACAGAAGAGTTACGTCCTGGAAGCACCGCTAGGTGCCAGGCCTGCTGCTGATGCAACTGACGACATTAAGAACGTTTGGCAGAGCAAAGCTGATGACTACTCGATAGTTTAATGTGCCATGCTTTACGGCTTAGAATCGGGTCTTCAACGACATTTTGAATGTCATGGAGCATATGAGATGTTCCAGGAGTTGGGGTTAATATTTCAAGCAAATGCCCGAATTGAGAGATATGAAGTCTCCAATAAGTTCTATAGCTGCAAGATGGAGGAGAACAGTTCTGTCAGTGAGCATATACTCGAAATGTCTGGGTATAATAATCACTTGATTCAATTGGGAGTTAATCTTCCGGATGATTGCGTCATTGACAGAATTCTCCAATCACTTCCACCTAGCTACAAGAGCTTCGTGATGAACTAATAACATGCAAGGGATGGACAAAACAATTCCCGAGCTCTTCGCAATGCTAAAAGCTGCGGAGGTAGAAATCAAGAAGGAGCATCAAGTGTTGATGGTCAATAAGACCACTAGTTTCAAGAAAAGGGGCAAAGGGAATAAGAAAGGGAACTTCAAGAAGAACAGCAAGCAAGTTGCTGCTCAAGAGAAGAAACCCAAGTCTGGACCTAAGCCTGAAACCGAGTGCTTCTACTGCAAGCAGACTGGACACTGGAAGCGGAACTGCCCCAAGTATTTGACGGATAAGAAGGATGGCAAGGTGAACAAAGGTATATGTGATATACATGTTATTGATGTGTACCTTACTAGAGCTCGCAGTAGCACCTGAGTATTTGAAACTGGTTCTGTTGCTAATATTTGCAACTCGAAACAGGGACTACGTATTAAGCGAACACTGGCCAAGGACGAGGTGACGATGCGCGTGGGAAATGGTTCCAAAGTCGATGTGATCGCGGTCGACACGCTACCTCTACATCTACCATCGAGATTAGTATTAGACCTAAATAATTGTTATTTGGTGCCAGCGTTGAGCATGAACATTATATCTGGATCTTGTTTGATGCGAGATGGTTATTCATTTAAATCAGAGAATAATGGTTGTTCTATTTATATGAGTAATATCTTTTATGGTCATGCACCCTTGAAGAGTGGTCTATTTTTAATGAATCTCGATAGTAGTGATACACATATTCATAATGTTGAAGCCAAAAGATGCAAATTTGATAATGATAGTGCAACTTATTTGTGGCACTGCCGTTTAGGTCATATCGGTGTAAAGCGCATGAAGAAACTCCATACTGATGGACTTTTAGAACCACTTGATTATGAATCACTTGGTACTTGCGAACCGTGCCTCATGGGCAAGATGACTAAAATGCCGTTCTCCGGTACTATGGAGAGAGCAATAGATTTGTTGGAAATCATACATACCGATGTATGTGGTCCGATGAATGTTGAGGCTCGTGGCGGATATCGTTATTTTCTCACCTTCACAGATGATTTGAGCAGATATGGGTATATCTACTTAATGAAGCATAAGTCTGAAACATTTGAAAAGTTCAAAGAATTTCAGAGTGAAGTTGAAAATCATCGTAACAAGAAAATAAAATTTCTACGATCTGATCGTGGAGGAGAATATTTGAGTTACGAGTTTGGTCTACATTTGAAACAATGCGGAATAGTTTCGCAACTCACGCCACCCGGAACACCACAACGTAATGGTGTGTCCGAACGTCGTAATCGTACTTTACTTGATATGGTGCGATCTATGATGTCTCTTACAGATTTACCCCTACCATTTTGGGGTTATGCTTTAGAGACGGCTGCATTCACGTTAAATAGGGCACCATCAAAATCCGTTGAGACGACGCCTTATGAACTGTGGTTTGGCAAGAAACCAAAGTTGTCGTTTCTGAAAGTTTGGGGCTGCGATGCTTATGTGAAAAAACTTCAACCTGATAAGCTCGAACCCAAATCGGAGAAATGTGTCTTCATAGGATACCCAAAGGAGACTGTTGGGTACACCTTCTATCACAGATCCGAAGGCAAGACATTTGTCGCCAAGAATGGATCCTTTCTAGAGAAGGAGTTTCTCTCGAAAGAAGTGAGTGGGAGGAAAGTAGAACTTGATGAGGTAACTATACTTGCTCCCTTATTGGAAAGTAGTACATCACAGAAACCGGTTTCTGTGACACCTACATCAATTAGTGAGGAAGCTAATGATAATGATCATGAAGCTTCAGAACAAGTTACTACTGAACCTCGCAGATCAAACAGAGTAAGATCCGCACCAGAGTGGTACGGTAATCCAATTCTGAAAGTCATGCTACTAGATCATGATGAACCTACGAACTATGAAGAAGCGATGGTGAGCCCAGATTCCGCAAAATGGCTTGAAGCCATGAAATCTGAGATGGGATCCATGTATGAGAACAAAGTGTGGACTTTGGTTGACTTGCCCGATGATCGGCAAGCAATTGAGAATAAATGGATCTTCAAGAAGAAGACTGACGCTGACGGTAATGTTACTGTCTACAAAGCTCGACTTGTCGCAAAAGGTTTTCGACAAGTTCAAGGGATTGACTATGATGAGACCTTCTCACCCGTAGCGATGCTTAAGTCTGTCCGAATCATGTTAGCAATTGCCTCATTTTATGATTATGAAATTTGGCAGATGGATGTCAAAACTGCGTTCCTAAATGGATTTCTGGAAGAAGAGTTGTATATGATGCAACCAGAAGGTTTTGTCGATCCAAAAGGAGCTAACAAAGTGTGCAAGCTCCAGCGATCCATTTATGGACTGGTGCAAGCCTCTCGGAGTTGGAATAAACGCTTTGATAGTGTGATCAAAGCATTTGGGTTTGTACAGACTTTTGGAGAAGCCTGTATTTACAAGAAAGTGAGTGGGAGCTCTGTAGTATTTCTGATATTATATGTGGATGAAATATTACTAATCGAAAATGATATAGAATTTCTGGATAGCATAAAGGGATACTTGAATAAGAGTTTTTCAATGAAAGACCTCGGTGAAGCTGCTTACATATTGGGCATTAAGATCTATAGAGATAGATCAAAATGCTTAATTGGACTTTCACAAAGCACTTACCTTGACAAAGTTTTGAAGAAGTTCAAAATGGATCAGGCTAAGAAAGGATTCTTGCCTATGTTACAAGGTGTGAAGTTGAGTAAGACCCAATGCCCGACCACTTCAGAAGATAGAGAGAAAATGAAAGATGTTCCCTATGCTTCAGCCATAGGCTCTATCATGTATGCAATGCTGTGTACCAGACCTGATGTGTGTCTTGCTATAAGTCTAGCAGGGAGGTACCAAAGTAATCCAGGAGTGGATCACTGGACAGCGGTCAAGAACATCCTGAAATACCTGAAAAGGACTAAGGATATGTTTCTCGTATATGGAGGTGACAAAGAGCTCATCGTAAATGGTTACGTTGATGCGAGCTTTGACACTGATCCGGACGATTCTAAAGCGCAAACCGGATACGTGTTTACATTAAACGGTGGAGCTGTCAGTTGGTGCACTTCTAAACAAAGCGTCGTGGCGGGATCTACATGTGAAGCGGAGTACATAGCTGCTTCGAAAGCAGCAAACAAAGGAGTCTAGATGAAGGAGTTCATATCCGATCTAGGTGTCATACCTAGTGCATCGGGTCCAATGAAAATCTTTTGTGACAATACTGGTGCAATTGCCTTGGCAAAGGAATCCAGATTTCACAAGAGAACCAAGCACATCAAGAGACGCTTCAATTCCATCCAAGATCTAGTCCAGGTGGGAGACATAGAGATTTGCAAGATACATACGGATCTGAATGTAGCAGACCCGTTGACTAAGCCTCTTCCACGAGCAAAACATGATCAGCACCAAGGCTCCATGGGTGTTAGAATCATTACTGTGTAATCTAGATTATTGACTCTAGTGCAAGTGGGAGACTGAAGGAAATATGCCCTAGAGGCAATAATAAAGTTATTATTTATTTCCTTATATCATGATAAATGTTTATTATTCATGCTAGAATTGTATTAACCGGAAGCATAATACATGTGTGAATACATAGACAAACAGAGTGTCACTAGTATGCCTCTACTTGACTAGCTCGTTAATCAAAGATGGTTATGTTTCCTAACCATGGACAAAGAGTTGTTATTTGATTAACGGGATCACACCATTAGGTGAATGATCTGATTGACATGACCCATTCCATTAGCTTAGCACCCGATCGTTTAGTATGTTGCTATTGCTTTCTTCATGACTTATACATGTTCCTATGACTATGAGATTATGCAACTCCCCTTTGCCGGAGGAACACTTTGTGTGCTACCAAACGTCACAACGTAACTGGGTGATTATAAAGGTGCTCTACAGGTGTCTCCAAAGGTACATGTTGGGTTGGCGTATTTTGAGATTAGGATTTGTCACTCCGATTGTCGGAGAGGTATCTCTGGGTCCTCTCGGTAATGCACATCACATAAGCCTTGCAAGCATTGCAACTAATGAGTTAGTTGTGAGATGATGTATTACGAAACGAGTAAAGAGACTTGCCGATAACGAGATTGAACTAGGTATTGAGATACCGACGATCGAATCTCGGGCAAGTAACATACCGATGACAAAGGGAACAACGTATGTTGTTATGCTGTCTGACCGATAAAGATCTTCGTATAATATGTAGGAGCCAATACGAGCATCCAGGTTCCGCTATTGGTTATTGACCGGAGATGTGTCTCGGTCTTGTCTACATTGTTCTCGAACCGTAGGGTCCACACGCTTAACGTTACGATGACAGTTTCATGATGAGTTTATGTATTTTGATGTACCAAAGTTTGTTCGGGGTCCCGGATGTGATCACGGACATGACGAGGAGTCCCGAAATGGTCGAGACATAAAGATCGATATATTGGACGGCTATATTCGGACACCGGAAATGTTCCGGGTGATTTCGGAGAAAACCGGAGTGCCGGAGGGTTACCGGAACCCCCCGGGAGTAGTAATGGGCCTTATGGGCCTTAGTGGAGAGAGAGAGGGGCGGCCAGGGTGGGCCGCGCGCCCCCTCCCCCTCTAGTCCGAATTGGACTAGGAGAGGGGGGCGGCGCCCCCCTTTCCTTCTCCCTCTCCCCCTTCCTTTCCCCCTCCTAGTAGGAGTAGGAAAGAGGGAGTCCTACTCCTACTAGGAGGAGGATTCCTCCTCCCTGGCGCGCCCACAAGGGTCGGCCGGCCTCCCCCTTGCTCCTTTATATACGGGGGCAGGGGGGCACCTCTAGACACACAAGTTGATCTTCGTGATCGTTCCTTAGCCGTGTGCGGTGCCCCCCTCCACCATATTCCACCTCGGTCATATTGTAGCGATGCTTAGGCGAAGCCCTACGACGGTAGAACATCAAGATCATCACCACGCCGTCGTGTTGACGGAACTCCTCCCCGACGCTTTGCTGGATCGGAGCCCGGGGATCGTCATCAAGCTGAACGTGTGCCAAGAACTCGGAGGTGCCGGAGTAACGGTGCTTGGATCGGTCGGATCGGGAAGACGTACGACTACTTCCTCTACGTTGCGTCAACGCTTCCGCTTCGGTCTACGAGGGTACGTAGACAACACTCTCCCCTCTCGTTGCTATGCATCACCATGATCTTGCGTGTGCGTAGGAATTTTTTTGAAATTACTATGTTCCCCAACAATGTATGCTGGTATAAAGCCTGCCTTGAAGATCAATAGGGCGGCCATGAGAGTTGAAGGGGAAGATGGCAACCTCCTTTCCGCCGGGAAGCACCCATGCCTCTTCCGTTGCCGTTTGCCTTCCCGCTGCCGGCCATTACATCCTTCTCATCGGCTTGTAAGGGCTCATTCTAGGTATGGCGGAGCTTGCTATTAGGGCCAAAAACTCGAAAAGCGGGGGAGTCGCGGTGGGTGATCATCGGAGGTGCAGAGGTAGCCACTGTAATCGGGGTCATTAGGGATCGTGCGTGGAGTTGTGCACTCTTTCTTTTCGATTGTGGCCTTCTGGGTTAAGTTAAGACAATAGGCGAGGTGTGTACGTGAGGAACTCCTTTTCCCAAAGAAAATATAAACGAGAAGGAAACGTGTCAGCGAGGTGACTTATGAACGGGAGGTTGGGAAGGCTTATAGATGCAATGTATGAAAAATAGGCTCGTACACATCGAGCATCATGCACGCATCATTTGCACGTACGGTCAAAAACAAAGAATATCACGAAATCGGGACACTGTAAACATTGTGGCGTCTTAATAGAGTTTACGGGATTTTGCCTTAAAAACCGCAAAAGCGGGATGAGATCAAGTGACACGAAACAAAGAATATTACCTCATTTTATTAGTAGGTATAGATATATAGATAAAAAAGAACAAAAGCGGGACGAAACCAACAATATTAACTCCCGTTATTAGTTGGTAGGGGTAGGTGCAGGTATAGATATGGGTTAATCCAAGAGTTGAAAATAGTTTGGACTCGCTTGGGCGGTGAACACATTCACTATGGTTTGGTTTATCTTGTAGTTGGAGTTCTTTGGATTGATTTGCTTCGAGTGTTGCATGTGTCGTCCTATCATCTAGGCTAGTTTTAGTTTGGACGTCGAACGTATCCATAGTAGCTAACTTTTTTAGGGGTTCCAGAGTAGCTAGCTAGGTGGTTGCTCAACGACGTGGGCTCAATGTCGTCAGCTAGTAGTAATAGCTTTGGCCACTTTTAAACATGGCGTGAGAGACATCCGAAAGGGCCCAACGCAAGAGGTAATGACCAGAAGTTAAGTTTAGTCCCACATCGGTTGGGTGAGATGGTTTTGACCAGCTTATAAAGGATGACATGCACCTTTTGTTGAGTAGTAGAGCACATGCATGAAGAGACAACTAACACACATGCACGTATAGCGCGTGCACTCACGTGAATATTCGCGGATTGTACGCGATTGATATGCGACTTGGGACTTTGAAAATTTCAAAGAGGCGTTCAAATAGAACTTTCAGAGAGTAAGCAATAAGAATGAGAAAATATTTACGTCGTTTTCTTAGAGAACTTCGAAAGAGCAAAATAACTAACCAAAGAAAAACATGGTGTTTTCTTTTTCAGAATGCAAATAGCATAAGAAACATAAGAAACGACAGCAAGCAAAACAAAAAGAAAAAAAGAACACAAAAGAAGGCAATAAAAACCAAACAAACGAAGCGACAAAAACAAATTTTTTTGGTTTCTTGATTTTGAGTGAATGAAACAAACAGAAACCAAATACGGATATACAAATATCATCAAGCAACCATTCATGTAAATAATGTATATGAGAACATGAGTGAAATATAGGTAAGGAAATATACTTCCCCAAGCTTAGACTTTACACCAAAGTCTGGCTCATTCCTACGGGTGGATATCCTCATGGTCTCCATTGTATCGCGCAAAGGCTATATCTCGCCCTTTGTGAGACAGAGGCTCGTCTAGCGCGAACGGAAGTGGGTGGACATATATACATGTTTGTGTAGAGTTTTGTGAATGTTTATCGAAAGATCCTATGGACAGGTTCAGACTGGTTTTAGAAGCTTCCCCGTGTTTTTCTGTTATTTCTATTTATGTTTGATTTTTTTTCCATTTTTCTGATGTTTGTAAATACAAAAATTTTCCATGTACAGTTTTTGTTTCAATTACACACACACACACACACACACACACACACACACACACACACACACACACACACATATATATATATATCGTATAAATATTTATTTAAAAATTCTCAAACATATTTTTGTAACACGTGAACTTTTTAGAAAATGTCATAAACATTTTTAAACGGTATGAAACATTTTTTACCTTATATTTTTTTTCTGAATCGAGTCCGGAATGATGATGTACGAGATAGAGTTGGGGTAGCATCAATTGAGGAGAAGCTTGTCCAACATCGTCTGAGATGGTTTGGGCATATTCAGCGCAGGCCTCCAGAAGCTCCAATGCATAGCGGACGGCTAAAGCGTGCAGAGAATGTCAAGAGAGGGCGGGGTAGACCGAATTTGACATGGGAGGAGTCCGTTAAGAGAGACCTGAAGGATTGAAGTATCACCAAAGAGCTAGCTATGGACAGGGGTGCGTGGAAGCTTGCTATCCATGTGCCAGAGCCATGAGTTGGTTGCGAGATCTTATGGGTTTCACCTCTAGCCTACCCCAACTTGTTTGGGACTAAAGGCTTTGTTGTTGTTTGTATATATTTTTTCTGAATATGACTGACATTTGTTTCGAAATGCGTGCACATTTTTTTGAATGATACATAACTTTTTCAAAACAACTATCCAAACTTTTTTCTACATGGTATAAACATTTATTCAAAATGTCGTGAGCACATTTTAAATACACGTGTTTTTAAAATATGAAGAACATTTTTGTAAAATCTTGTGTTTTTTTTTCACTCAGAAATTTCATGAAAATATTTTTAAAACTCATTAATTTTTAAATATTATTACAACATTTTTCCAATGGTACAAATATTATTCTGAAATTACGTGATTAAATAATCTACAATTAGGGAACCTATATTAAATGCATCATAAACACATTTTAAGAATGAACCGAATTAATTTTTGTAAGTATTTATTTACCATATTTTTAAATATAAACAAAACTAAAAGAAGATAATAAAATATAAAAAACCCATCAAATGACTCGAAAGAAAACTAAACGAAATGAACCCGAGATAGTGGGCTGGTTTACTTACATAGGCTGCCTGACCCAAACCGTGTTCGGCCCCTTAAGCGCCAGTGCAACCTCTTCTTAATCGGGGCGCTAGGCAATCGGCAGCGGGAGAGTCAGCGCCTTCGCCGCGCCCACGCTGCTGCGCCGGTGGGCCAGCCCAACACGAGGGCTTGACCGAAAGGAATAAAACGGAAAAAACTAGCGTGCTAGAAGAATCGAACCAGCAACCACCCAGCCCTGGATAGAGGCGATTCCCACATATGTGATGAGCTGCTTTCAGATTCCTGCTGGAGTGTGTGACAAATTGAAGAAGCCTATATCCAACTTCTGGTAGGGAATGGAAAATGGGAAGAAGAAGGTTCATTGGAGATCATGGGATTGGTTATCCTCGCCAAAATATGTGGGAAGCATGGGCTTCCGTGACATGGCAATCTTTAACCAAGCTATGCTCGGAAAACAATGTTGGCGCCTATTAACCGAGCCTCAATCACTGTGTTCCCGGGTGATGAAGGGACACTACTTCCCTGATGGGGATTTCTGGTCGGCTCGATGCCCAAGATCATCATCATATACCTGGCGTAGTATTATGCATGGTAAAAAACTGCTGCAGCAAGGCATCATGTGGAGAGTCGGGAATGGAAAGACCATTAAAATCCTTAGAGGCACCTGGATCCCAGAGGTAACACCTGGTACTTTAACAATCTTCCATCCATTTACCGACAACCAAACTGTTAATGCTCTAATGGAGGAGAATGGAAAACACTGGAACACAAATTTAGTAAGAGAGTCCTTTCCTGATGAAATATCGATGAAGATCCTCAGCACTCCCATAAGCTCTGAAGGTTGCCATGATTTTCCTTCTTGGTCGTACACAAAAAATGGGATATATTCAATCAGGTCTGCATACAATCTAGCCAGATTACAATTGTTCTAGAAAACTCAAAGTTGTGACGGCAAGGGAAATTCTTCAAAACAGGGATCTATGGAGATAGCTTGGAAGAAATTATGGGCGACCAATTGTCCAAACAAAATGAAGGTTGTACTATGGAGAATGGCCCACAACTGTCTCCCCACGGGGACTCAACTCCAGGTGCGGTCAATTCCTACAAGGTATGACTGCTATTTTTGTAACCGCATGGAGAATGTTGAACATTGTTTCCTTCAGTGCAGATATGTTAAAGAAATTTGGAAGGACCTAAAAAGGAGTATGGTATTTGCCTGAATCTAAAAAACTTCTCTCGTATCAGGCAATGGGTATTGGATTGGATATCTGAAGCCTCGGAGTTCCACCTGATGATATTTGCAGTAGCTATGTGGCACATTTGGGACAACAGGAATTCTTGCCCAAATGGTGAGGTCTTACCTCATCCATTACATGTATTTGGAAAGATTAAAGCTTACATTGATTTTATTTTGTTGAACAATGTCAGATCAGAAGAGTCCAATAGGCGTGAGACCTTGAAGTCAATCAAGAAATGGGCTCCGCCACCGGAGGGCCTAATGTTGATCAATGTAGACGCTGCGATCTTCTCCAGCACTAGGAAAGCTGGGTATGGCGTTGTCATGCGTAATCATCTTGGGGTTATGCAAGCTGCTTGTCGAGGCCTTGTTGATCATGTGCAATGCCCCGAAGTTGTTGAAGCAGTGGCTATCCTCCAGGCGCTCAAACTGGCCGAAAGCATAGGAGTTCAATCATTCGAAGTGGCGTCTGATTGTCTTTCACTTGTTAACAAACTGCAACAACACGGGCTGGACAGGACTTCAACAGGTGCCATTGTTCATGATATTAAATTGAGAGCCAAAAAGTTTGTATCCTGCACTTTTAAGCATGTTAGTCGAGTATGTAATGAGGCAGCCCATGTTCTAGCCAGGTCGGCATAACATGATTATGGATCCTCTTGGTTAAATGAGCCTCTTGAGATAATCAGGGCAATTATTTGTATTGAACAATTAAGGAATGAATGAGAGGCTCCTGCCCATTGTCTGAAAAAACCCCCAACAACCACCTGTTTTGCAGTACAACAAGCTAACCACTCGGCCACTCAAGCAGAGCTGCTAGATTACATCCTTTTCTTCTTTTTATTGTTTCATTTTTCCTTATTTCCTCTTTCCTTTTTCCTTATTTCCACTTTCCTTTTTCTTTTTCTTTTTTCCTTCTTTTGTTTTCTATTTCTTCCTTGTCTGATGACATTTTTCAAATTCGTGAACTCTTTTCAAATTGATGAACTTTTCAAATTCGAGGAAATTTGAAAAAAGTTCATCGGATTTGAAAAAAGATCATAAATTTGAAAAAAAGTTCATCAAATTTGAAAATGTTCATAAATTTTGAAAAAAGTTCATCGCATTTGAAAAAAGTTCATCGGATTTAATAAAAAGTTAATCACATTTGAAAAAAGTTCATCGATTTTGAAAAAGAGTTCATCGAACTTGAAAAATATTCATCAAACTTGATATTTTTTTTACTGAAATTAAAAAAAAATTCGTCCAATTTGAAAAAAGTTCATCGAATTTGGAAAAGGGTTCATCAAATTAGAAAAAAGTTCATCAATTTTGAAAAAAAAAACCATAAATTTGAAAAAAGTTCGTTGATTTTTTATACAGAAAATCATCAATTTAGAAAAACGAACATTTATAAAGAAAAAAAGAAAAAAGAAAACCAAATAAAAACCGCCCAGGCAATGACCACGAACCAGGAAAAACCCAGTTTGGGAAGCTTCCCAAAACCAGGGTAGTCCTGCGGCTGCGGCTGTAGGGAACAAAGAAAAAAAAAAGTTATGTATCACTAGTAGTTCGATGGCGGAGTGGTTACTGTCCTCGCAGATGAAGATTTGCTCGCGATTTCGAGTTTTGCTGGGCGCGCACCAGTTTTGCACCTTTTTACAGTAAAGACAGATTTTGTAAAAACTCTAGCTGGGCCGGTCCAGCGCGGGAGCGCTGCAGACGCCCGTTAGCAAAATGCTCTATAACTGGCGCTTATAACAAGGGACGGCCCGGAAGCTTCCCAAAACCAGGGTTTGCCATCGGCAGCGCGCACTCCCTTCCCCACGCCCGCCCTTTCGGGCCGTCCCTTGTGGGGGCGCCTTGTTTTCATTTGATTTTTTCGACTAATTTTCTTCTTTTTTCTTACTGAAATAATTGAGTAATGTTCATGCATTTCAAAAATGTTTGGGAAAATATGATCGTGAATTTAAAAAATTGTACCCAGTTAAAAAAATGTTTTCTAATTCAAACAAAATGTTCCCCGATTCAAAAAAAGTTTACCAGTTTCGCAATAAATGTTCACAAATTTTCTAAAATGTTCATGAATTCAACAAATGTTTACAAATTTGTAAAAAAATATCCATAATTTAAAGAAAACTTAGAAAACGTTCAATAATAAAAATTATAATCAAAAGCAAAAACGAACATGTAAAAAAGAACAACAGTAAAAAAAAGAACATAAATGAGAAAAAAGAACTGAAATACGAGCGCAGTGAGGCTGGACGTGTTTGGAGACGCGACAACGATGAGATCCTAGATTGCTTTGTGTTACGCACGAGATGTTTAAAGATTGAAGGTCAATGGCTTAGGGAGTTGCAGCCATGTGGCTGCTGTTGTCGAGCAGGCGACACAATTGATGCCTTCTCTGCAGATCGACTCGGTGTTATGCATGTAGTTCCACGAATTCCGACGCCGTGGTCTATCAGCTCTAGACACATGTAGGCTGGTATAGATCCTGCCTTGAAGATCAATAGGTTTGCTGTGAGAGTCGACAAAGGAGAAGATGGCAACCTCCTCTTCGCCGGGGAGCATCCCTACCTCTCTTTCTGTTGCCGCCTGCCTTCCGGCTGCTGGCCGCCATGTCCTTCTCATCGGCTTGTGAGGGCTCATTCTAGGCATGGTGGAGCGAGCTATTAGGGCCAAAGACTCGAAAAGCGGGGGAGCCAGGGTGGTGATCACCGGAGGCGCAGAGGTAGCCGCTGTACTCGGGGTCATTAAGGATCGTGCGTGGGGTTACCCACTCTCTCTTTCCGATTGTGGACTTGTGGGTTAAGTTAAGACAATAGGCGAGGTGTGTAGGTGAGGAATTCCTTTTTCGAAAGAAAACATAAACGAGAAGGAAATGTGTCGACGAGGTGACTTACGAACGGGAGGTTGGGAAGGCTTATAGATGCGATGTATGAAAATAGGCTTGTACACACCAAACATCATGCACAGGTTGTTTGCAAGTACGATCAAAACCAAAGAATATCACGAAAGCGGGACACTGTAAACATTGTGGCGTCTTAATAAAGTTCACGGGATGCCTAAAAACCCACAAAAGCGGGACGAAATCAAGTGACACGAAACCAAGAATATTACTTCATTTTTTATATAAAAAAGAACAAAAGCTGGACAAAACCAAGAATGTTACCTCCCTTTATTAGTAGGCAGGCAGGTACATGTATAGATATGGGTTAATCCAGGAGTTGGAAATAGTTTGGACTCGGTTGGGCAGAGAACACATTCACTTTGGTTTGACTTATCTTGTACCCGAAATTCTTTGGATTGATTTGCTTTGGGTGTTGCACATGTCGTCCTGCTAGTTTTAGTTTGGAGATCGAACTTTCCCACCTTTAAACGTACCCATAGTAGCTAGCTTTTTGTTGAGGGGTTTCAGAGTAGCTAGCTAGGTGGTCACTCAACGACGTGGGCTCAATATCGCTAGCTAGTAGTACTAGCTTTGGCCACCTTTAAACGCGGCGTGGGCTACAAGAAACATCTGAAACGGCTCAACGCGAGAGGTATTGACCAGAAGTTAAGTTTAGTCCCACCTTGGCTGGGTGAGGTGGTTTTGACCAGCTTATAAGGGATGGCATCCACCTTTTGTTGAGTAGTAGAGCACATGCATGGAGAGATAACTAACACAAATGCACATATCGCACGTGCGCTCGCGTGAATATTCGTGAATTATACACGATTGATATGCGACCTAAGACTTTGAGGGCCTCTTTAATTCGTAGGATTGCAAAAACACAGGAATAGAAAAACGTAGGATTGAAATGGCATGTCCATTAGATCCCTATAGGATTTGAGTTTGTTTGATTATGTCATGGAAAAAGCAAAGGATTTCTTTCAAGAGGTTGGAGTGGATGTTAGAATTGCTGTAAAATGTAGTACAAATAAATCCTTAGGAAAAAATCCTACAACATTCAATTCTACGAATCAAACGACCAACGTAGGAAAAATTTCTAAGGATTTTAATCCTTAAAAAATCCTATCCTTTGAATCAAAGAGACCCTGAAAGTTTCAAAGAGGCATTCAAATAGAACTTCCAAAGAAGAAGCAAAAAAAATAAGGAAATATTTACATCGTTTTCTGAGAGATCTTCGAAAGAGGAAAATAACCAACCAAAGAAGAACACTGTGTTTCTTTTTTTGAATGCAAATAGCACAAGAAACATAATAAACAACAACAATCAAACTAAAACTAAGAAAGAACACTAAAGAAGGCAATAAAAGACCCAACAAAACGAAGCGACAAAATGAGAAATATTTTTTGGTTTCTTGATTTTGAGTGAATGAAACAAACATAAACCAAAATATGGATATACAAATATCAGCAAGCAACCATTCATGTAATTAATATATATGAGAACACGAGTGAAATGTAGGTAAGGAAATATACTTCCCCAAGCTTAGACTTTACACCTAAGTTTGGCTCACTCCTACAGGTGGAAATCTTTATGGTCTCCATTTTATCGCGCCAGAGCTATATCTCACCCTTTGTGAGACAAAAGCTCGTCTAGCGTAAGTGGAAGTGGATCGATATATATACATGTTTGTGTAAAGTTTTGTGAACGGTTTTCGGAAGCTTCTATGGACTGGTTCAGACCGGTTTTAGAAGCTTCCACGT
This sequence comes from Triticum aestivum, assembly GCF_018294505.1. Lineage (NCBI taxonomy): Eukaryota > Viridiplantae > Streptophyta > Magnoliopsida > Poales > Poaceae > Triticum > Triticum aestivum. Next base: position 604,722,323 of record NC_057806.1, read on the forward strand.
GTTTTTTCTGTTATTTCTATTTGTGTTTGATATTTTTTTTCAGATGCACGTGATGTATGTAAATACGGACATTTTCCGTGTACAATTTTTTTTCAATTATACAAAGAATTTTTTTATACATCTTATAATTTTTATTTAAATTTCACAAACTTATTTTTTGTAATGCGTGAACATTTTATGAAATGTCCTGATCATTTTTTAAATGGTATATTTGTTTACATTTTATATTTTTCTGAATACGATGGACAGTTGTTTCGAAATACGTGGACATTTTTCTGCATGGTATAAACATTTATTCAAAATGTCATGAACAAATCTTAGAAACACGTGATTAAAAAGTATGAAGAACAGTTTTATAAAATCATGTGATATTTTTTCACTCAAAAATTTCATGAACATATTTTCGAAATTCAAGAATTTTGAAATATAGTTACAACATTTTTCTAATGGTACAAATATTATATAGAAATTACGTGAACAAATATTCCACATTAGGGAACCTATTTTAAATACGTCATAAACACATTTTAAAAATGAAGTGAATTAATTTTTGTAATAAAATAGAGAAAAACGAACAAATGACTGAAAAGAAAACTGTACGAAACGAACCCGAGATAGTGGGCAGGTCCACTTACAGAGGCTGCCTGACGCAAACCCTGTTTGGCCCGTTAAGCGCCAGTGCGACCTCTTCTTTCTTATTCAGCGCGCTAGGCGTTCGGCAGCGCGCACTCCCTTTCCACCGGTCGCCCTTTCGGGCCGTCCCATGTGCGGGGCGCCTTGTTTTTCATTTGATTTTAGGCCTAATTTTCTTCTTTATTCTTATTGAAATAATTATGAATTTCAGAAGAGTTCCATATTTAATATGTTTTGAGAATTTCGAAAAAAATCTCAACATTATGTTTGAGGTTTAAAATAATGCTGGCATTCATGAATTTTAAAAAAATGCTTGCGAATTCAGAAAAAAATCATTAATTTGTAGAAAGTGTTCAAAGTTTTTTAAATGCCCGTGAACGAAAAATATCATCATTTTTAAAACAAATAGCTGATTCAAGAAATATTTATGAATATGAATAATCTTCATGCATTTAGAAAATGTTCGGCATAACGTTTTCACAAATTTCAGTAATTATTCCCCAGTTAAAAAATGTTTTTTCATTCAACAAATGATCCCAATTCAAAACTAAAGTTACCAGTTTCGCAATAAATGTTCACAATTTTTCTAAAATGTTCATGAATTCAACAATCGTTCACAAATTAGTAAAAAAGATTCACTATTTGAAAACACTTTGAAAACATCCAATAATCGAAAATATAAACAAAATAAAAATGAACATGTAAAAAAGAACAACAATACAAAAAGAAAATAAATGAGAAAAACAGAACTAAAATATGAGCGCAGTGAAGCTGGGCGTGTTTGGAGACGCGACAATGATGAGATCCTAGATTGCTTTGTGTTACGCACGAGAGGGTTAAAGATTGAAGGTCAATGGCTTAGGGAGTTGCAGCCACGTGGATGTTGTCGTCGTGCAGGCGACGCAGTTGACGCTTTCTCTATAGATCGACTCGGTGTTATGCATGTAGTTTCACGAATTCCGAAGTCGTTGTCCATCAGCTCTAGACACATGTAGGGTCCTTCACATCGATTTGTGATTTGCTTTGGGTGTTGCACATGTCGTCCTATCATCTAGACTAGTTTTAGTTTGCACTTCGAACTTTCCCACCTTTAAACGTATCCAAAGTAGCTAGCTTTTCTTTAGGGGTTCCTGAGTAGCTAGCTACGTGGTTGCTCAATGACGTGTGCTCAATGTCGCTAGGTAGTAGTACTAGTTTTGGCCACCTACACGGCATGGGCTATAAGAGACATCCGAAACGGCCCAACGCAAGAGGTATTGTCCACAAGCTTAGTTTAGTCCCACCTCTGCCGAGTGAGGTGGTTTTTACCAGCTTATAAGGGATGACATCCACCTTTTGCTAAGTAGTAGAGCACATGCATGATGAGACAACTAACACACATGCACGTATAGCGCGTGCGCTCGATTGAATATTCATGGTTTTTACATGATTGATATCGATTTGAGACTTTGAAAGTTTCAAAGAGGTGTTCAAATAGAACTTCTCCAAGTTTAGACTTTACACCTAAGTTTGGTTCACTCCTACGGGTGGAAATCTTCAAGGTCTCCATTGTATCGCACTAGGGCTATATCTCGCCCTTTGTGAGACAGAAGCTCGTCTAGCGTCAGCGGAAGTGGGTGGAAATCTTCAAGGTCTCCATTTGTTCACTCCTACCAATAATTTTTTATACATCTTATAATATTTATTTAAATTCCACAAACATATTTTTTAACTCATGAAAGTTTTATAAAATGTCATGATCATTTTTTAAATAGTATATTTGTTTACATTATATATTTTTCTGAATATGACGGACATTTGCTTCAAAATGCATGGACATTTTCCTGCATGGTAAAAACATTTATTCAAAATGTCATGAACAAATTTTAGAAACACGTGTTTAAAAAATATGAAGAACAGTTTTGTCAAATCATGTGATATTTTTCACTAAAAATTTCATGAACATATATTTGAAACTCATGAATGTTGAACTATAGTTACAACATTTTTCTAATGGTACAAATATTATTTCCAAATTACGCGAACAAATATTCCAAATTAGCGAACCTATTTTAAATGTGTCATAAACACATTTTAAAAATGAATTGAATTAATTTTTGTAATATTTTCTCATATATTTCTAAATATAAACAGAATTAAAAGAAGATAATAATAAAATAGAGAAAAACAAACAAATGACTGAAAAGAAAACTGAACGAAAATGGCTGGGCCGGCTACTTACAGAGGCTGCCTGACCCAAACCCTGTCCGGCCCCTTAAGCGCCAGTGTGCCCTCTTCTTATTCGGTGCCCTAGGCGATCGGCAGCGCGCACTCCCTTCCCCACGCCGCCCTTTCGGGCTGCCTCGTGTGCGGGCCGTCTTGTTTTTCATTTGATTTTCGGCCTAATTTTCTTCTTTTTTCTTATTGAAATAATTCTGCATTTCAGAAGAGTTCCATATTTAATCTGTTTTGTGAGTTTCGTAAAAAATCTCAACATTAAATGTTTGAGGATTCAAAATAATGTTGGCATTCGTGAATTTGAAAAAATGCTTGCGAATTCAGAAACAATTCATTAATTTGTAGAAAGTGTTCAAAATAATTAAAAAATGCCTGTGAATGAAAAATATCTCTGATTCAATTTTTTATGAATATGAATAATGTACATGCATTTAATTTTTTTTCGGAAAACATGTTCATTAATTTCAAAAATTGTTCTGCAATTAAAAATGTTTTTTTAAATCAACAAATGTCCCCTGATTCAAAAAAAGTTCACCAGTTTCGCAATAAAAGTTTACCAGTTTTGCATTAAATGTTCACGAATTTGTAAAAATATTCGCTATTTTAAAAAACTAAAAAACCATTGAATAATTGAAAATATAACCAAAATCAAAAGCGAACATGTAAAAAGAACAGCAATAAGAAAAGAACATAAATGAAAAAAAGAACTAAAATATGAGCGCAGTGAGGCTGGACGTGCTTGGAGACGCGGCAACGATGATATCCTAGATTGCTTTGTTGTAAGCATGAGATGGTTAAAGACTGGAGGTCAATGGCTTAGGGAATTGCAGCCACGTGGATGCTGCCGTCGAGCAGGCGATGCAGTTGACTCCTTCTCTGTAGATTGACTCGGTGTTATGTATGAATTCCGACGTCGTGGTCCATCAGCTCTAGACATATGTAGGCTGGTACAGAGCCTGCCGTGAAGATCAATAGGGTTGCCGTGAGAGTAGAAGGGGAAGATTACAACCTCTATTCCGCCGGGGAGCACCCCTGCCTCTCTTTCCGTTGCCACCTGCCTTCTCACTGCCGGCCGCCACGTCCTTCTCATCGACTTGCAGGGGTCATTCTAGGTATGGTGGAGCCCACTTTTAGGGCCAAAGACCCGAAAAGTGGGGGAGCCGGGGTGGGTGATCACCGAGGTGCGAGGTAGCCGCTGCAGTCGAAGTCATTAAGGATCTTGTGTGGAGTTGCCCACTTCTCTTTTCGACTGTGGCCTTGTGGGTTAGGTTAAGACAATAGGCGAGGTGTGTACGTGAGAAACTCCTTTTCCCAAAGAAAACGGAAACGGAAAGGAAACGTGTCGGTGAGGTGACTTATGGACGGGAGGTAGGGAAGGCTTATAGATGCGATGTATGAAAAATAGGCTCGTACACACCGAGCATCATGCATGTAACGCTTGCACGTACAGTCAAAACCAAAGAATTTCACTGAAGCGGGACACTGTAAACATTGTGGCGTCTTAATAAAGTTCACGAGATTTTGCCTAAAAAAATTGCAAAAGTAGGACGAAGTCAAGTGACATGAAACCAAGAATATTACCTAATTTTATTAGTAGGTATAGATATATAGATAAAGAAGAATAAAAGCGGGACGAAACCAAGAATACTACCTCCCGTTATTAGTAGGTAGGGGTAGGTATAGGTATAGATACGGGTTAATCCACGAGATAGTTTGGACTCGGTTGGGCGGAGAACACATTCACTTTGGTCTGCTTTATCTTGTAGCTGGAATTCTTTGGAGTGATTTGCATTGGGTGTTGCACATGTCGTCCTATCATCTAGGTTAGTTTTAGTTTGGACATCAAACTTTCCCACCTTTAAACGTATGCAGAGTAGCTAGCTTTTTTTTTGAGGGGTTTCGGAGTAGTTAACTAGGTAGTCACTCAATGACGTGGGCTCAATGCCGCTAGCTACTAGTACTAGCTTTGGCCACCTTTAAACACGGCGTGGGCTACAAGAAACATCCGAAACGGCCCAATGCAAGAGGTATTGCCCAGAAGCTAAGTTGTCCCACCTCGGCTGGGTGAGGTGGTTTTGACCAGCTTATAAGGGATTGTTGGAAATATGCCCTAGAGGCAGTAATAAAATGATTATTACTATATTTCCTTGTTCATGATAATTGTCTATTATTCATGCTATAATTGTGTTATCTGGAAATCGTAATACATGTGTGAATACATAGACCACAACATGTCCTTAGTGAGCCTCTAGTTGACTAGCTAGTTGATCAACAGATAGTCATGGTTTCCTGACTATGGACATTAGATGTCATTGATAACGGGATCACATCATTAGGAGAATGATGTGATGGACAAGACCCAATCCTAAGCCTAGCACAAGATCGTTTAGTTCGTTTGCTAAAACTTTTTCAATGTTAAGTATCATTTCCTTAGACCATGAGATCGTGTAACTCCCGGATGCCGTAGGAGTGCTTTGGGTGTGCCAAACATCACAACGTAGCTGGGTGACTATAAAGGTATACTACAGGTATCCCTGAAAGTATCTGTTGGGTTGACACGGATCGAGACTGGGATTTGTCACTCCGTATGATGGAGAGGTATCTCTGGGCCCACTCGGTAATGCATCATCATAATGAGCTCAGTGTGACCAAGTGTTTGGTCACGGGATCATGCATTACGGTACGAGTAAAATGACTTGCCGGTAACGAGATTGAACAAGGTATTGGGATACCGACGATCGAATCTTGGGCAAGTAACGTACCGATTGACAAAGGGAATTGTATATGGGATTACTTGAATCCTCGACATCGTGGTTCATCCGATGAGATCATCGAGGAGCATGTGGGAGCCAACATGGGTATCCAGATCCCGCTGTTGGTTATTGACCGGAGAGTCGTCTCGGTCATGTCTGCATGTCTCCCGAACACGTAGGGTCTACATACTTAAGGTTCGTTGACGCCAGGGTTGTAGAGATATTAGTATGCAGTAACCCGAAAGTTGTTCGGAGTCCCGGATGAGATCCCGGACGTCACGAGGAGTTCCGGAATAGTCCGGAGGTAAAGATTTATATATATAGGAAGTCAAGTTTCGGCCATCAGGAAGGTTTCGGGGGTAATCGGTATTGTACCGGGACCACCGAAAGGGTACTGGGGGTCCACCGGGTGGGGCCACCTATCCCGGAGGGCCCCATGGGCTGAAGTGGGAGGGGAACCAGCCCCTGGTGGGCTGGTGCGCCCCCCCTTGGGCCTCCCCTGCGTCTAGGGTTGGGAAACCCTAGGGGTGGGGGCGCCCCACTTGGCTTGGGGGGCAAGCCACCCCCCTTGGCCGCCGCCCCCCCAGGAGATGCATCTCCTAGGGCCGGCGCCCCCCCTAGGGGCCTATATAAAGAGGGGGGAGGGAGGGCAGCCGACCCCAAGCCTTGGCGCCTCCCTCTCCCTCCCGTAACACCTCTCTCTCTCGCTGAGTTTGGCGAAGCCCTGCCGAGATCCTCGCTGCATCCACCACCACGCCCTCGTGCTGCTGGATCTCCATCAACCTCTCCTTCCCCTTGCTGGATCAAGAAGGAGGAGACGTCTTCCCTAACCGTACGTGTGTTGAACGCGGAGGTGCCGTCCGTTCAGCACTTGGTCATCGGTGATTTGGATCACGACGAGTACGACTCCATCATCCCCGTTCTCTTGAACGCTTCCGCTCGCGATCTACAAGGGTATGTAGATGCACTCCTCTCCCTCGTTGCTAGATGACTCCATAGATTGATCTTGGTGAAGCGTAATTTTTTTTTATTTTCTGCAACGTTCCCCAACAGGGATGGCATCCATCTTTTCTTGAGTAGTAGAGCACATGCATTGAGAGACAACTAACACACATGCACATATAGCGCGCGCTCGCGTGAATATTCGCGGATTGTACGCGATTGATATGCGACTTGAGACTTTGGAAGCTTGGCGCGCTGCCACCCGCCTCTCTTGTTTTTATTTTTGCCTTGCTTCTGACAAGCCTACCAACATCAACTCTGCAGTTTAGAACAATAATAGGTACATATAACTTGCAGATATGATCAATCTCTTGTTTTTTATTTTTATCCCGGTTCTGTCAGGCTTCACTCCTTCTTGGACTCCACTATCAGGGTAGGGATGATTGTGGAGCTGTGCGGGCTATTGTTGGTCAGCGCTTGGATTCGTTGTTTCTATTCATGGCATCTAGATAGCCGATGGTTAGCATGCCGTCCGATGGCACGCGCAATTGCAAGCATTTTCGTTCTGGGCATGCTTCACTTAAAATGCTACACTTACGGGCTGAATCCCATGGGATTCAGCCTACAGACTCATTTTTTTTGACAAAGGATAGATTTTATTAGCTCATAAAGGAGCATCAAGAGGATACAAACATAATGAGCATACATCCAGCCTCTGCATAGTTAGGACGCACACAGCCAACACCAACGCACATAAAAAAACGCCAACAAATAGCAAAGTCATATAAAACCAAAGCTATGCGTAGACGATGAAAAAAAATCCTAAAGCAATCAGATCTACAAGTAGCAAGCTATAGCAAGGACCATATCCGCACCACTGTTTAATAACACCACACGGACGACGAAGTTCTTCAACAGCAACGCCTTTAAGAAGGGAGCAACGCTCAAGCGTCACCGTCACCGGATCCAATCACCAAAGGGAAGAATCTAGGTTTTCACCCTGAAGAATCAGTCTGAGCAAAACCGAGCAATGTCTTCAACAAGGTAACGACATAATATCGCCATTGCCAGGTATAACCAACTTGGGTCAGACCCAGGCTTTCACCCCGGAGCTCAAGACCGAAAAGCTCGAGTAGCATGACCATCAACGTCACACATGTGTTGTCGCCACCACTTTTCTGCGATCCCAGCAACAAAATGCGATATGCACCAACGCCACTTCACCACCATCCCTTTGCGTCAAGTCGTCTTCCATAGTTTGCATATCACCATCGAAGTAAACCACTAGATCTGAAGGGAGAAGCCCTCACAAAGACCTTTCGATGGCCACCACAATCTCGTCGGAGAGAGCCCTGCATAGGTCTTCAGCCCAGGAGCCAACATGGCCGAAACCGGGACACGAAAAACAGATCATCATCACCATAACTCCTGGTCAGACAGTGTGGTCACTAGCCGTGTGGCGTCGACCGTGCGAAGGGCGCCGCAACAGGCTGGATCGACGCATCAGTTAACCACCACCACAATGAGGATTGCCATCGGGAAACTGCACCGCCATCTAGAAACCGTCTCGCAGCAGGCCCGTCCGGACCAGCACAATCGACCCCAAGATCTGTCCATGGCGCTACCCACGCAGCCACCATGTCCGCTGTCGCTGCAGAAGAGACCCGGGGCCGCTGCCTCGAAACCCACACTCCGCCGTGAGCAAGCCCAACAACCAAAGCCCCGCCGAGCCGCAGCCCACACATGCCTAGATCGCGCTTTGGTCGCTGTCGATCTGAGACGCTACGCGGCCGCGACACCGGCCACCACCATGGACACCGCGCACCCATCAAGAGGGCCGCGCGCCGGAGGAAGATCCGCCGCCGCCGGCAGCCTTTGCCTAGCGGCATAAGCCAGCGGCGGGGGGGGGGGGGGGGGGAAGGGAGTTCCGGCGGCGGAGATCAGGTTCCGCCCTACGGACTCATGTGGTATGCAAAATGCAATGCAGCCATGCAGCGGCGGGAGACAATTTCAAAGCGAAAGTTAAGTCTTCCAACTGTATCAAGCCACGTTGCGCCCGTAACTTGAGTGCGTAACTCTTTCCTGTAAGTGTAGCATTATTGCTTCTTCTTGGTCCGTGCTCTTGTGTGTAGGTGTGTGACTGTGTATTTAACCTTCTGTAGTGTCTATGCTAAGGGCTAGGTGTCCTCACGCGATTCATGAGGACTGAATGCAAGTATTTTTGGCATATCTCTTCCCCAATTCATATGTTTGTCAGGTTCATTTTTTCCCGCCTTATTTTTCTTCCTTCTAGCACTGGATATTTTGTGTATATTTTTCAAGCTTTCATAAGCATCTTCCCATACGCTACAATAAGTGCTCATGAATCAGGCTTAATATGTAAATCAGGTTTCAGGTTTGCCTGTGCTGCACTATATCTTTCATGGTACTAATTTCATTGTCACCTTACCAATTAAAATGCTTGAAGTTATCATTTGGGAATAAATGATAATTTCTCATGGAGACTGAACAAAATGTCTCCAGTAACTTGAGTTGTGTACGGAGCATCGGAAAGAATCAATCAGATAATTGGGGATTTGTCAAGCTATTGGTGACATGGGTGGAGAAATGGATAGAAATGGTTGGCCATTGTTGTTCTTGATTGCAATTTTGAGAGGGCAAAGCTACGATCATGAAGATAGAGATCTCAATTATATTCTTGTGCTTTTGCTGGCAGTCACTCCACTGAAACTTGTTTGAACTGCAAGATTGAGACGAGGTAGCATCAATCTCTATATTATGTTTTTGCACATATATAATGAATATCAATTTTTTATCCGTTGTCCTTTTCTGCAATTTCTATGTGATTCCCACCTTTCCATCTATAAGTAATGGCAATCATTCAAGGCTCAGGAAGTACATGTTGTTGATACATGAACACGTCACGTGTACCCTCGACGCCGGGGGTGATGCACCGCAGGTCACATCGAAGAAGACCCGACCGATAGCGCGATACACAAGACAGTTGACGGGCGCTTTTGCAGACCCGAAACCCCACACACCCAGCGGCTATGAGCTGCCCTAGGTCGATTCACTCGCCCATAGAGCCGGGATTCACAGCTCTCAAACACGAAGAATGGCGAGGAACAATAGAGAAAAACGATGGAGAGATAAAACATGGATGAAGCAGTAGTATATTGATTTCGATTGTGTGTTCTTCAATCGGCCGTCACCCCCAACATATATAAGAGGTGGTTGGACTTCCCGTACAAGTAAGCAGAGGTGGAGCCAGGATTTTTCAAAGCCTAGGGCTATAACTAAGCGGCTAGAAAAAGCTAAGACTAGTATACCACACATATCAATGCATGCAAATACACTGCATATATATTCACATTTCGTAGGAAATATGAACCCCATTATGAAAACAAGAGAAATTTCATAGAAATATGTAAATAGTTTAACAAAGTGCATTGCGCGCAAGCTGGTACCAAATTAATGAAGGCTTGATTAAGTTGATCTCATTGTTTCTTCATCAACAGTAGAAGGACCTGGAGCTGTCAAGGTAAAATTCAGTTACACAAGACAGTGGACATAGGCTAAGTCATTTGTTCATAACTTTTGAAAATAAGAACATAATATACCATTATCTCGAAGTGTGTAGTAGCGCGCGATGTAATTGACCGAGTCTGCTTCGTTTTGTATTTCTAATTTCCTGTTGACAACGAAAGAAAATTGACTGAAGTTGTACAGTTTAACAAAATAAAATAGACTTAAGTTGTACTACAAATTTAACAATACCAAATAATTGATTTCGTCTACGATACAGAAGAACCAGGGAAAGTAAGTTAGATGGCACTCCCTCGGTTCTTTTAACTAAAACCACGACAAAAATTATGAAACGGAGGGAGCATTTTTGGAAATAAGTTGGATGATATATACTAGGAACAGATTTACTAAAAATTATATACTAGAATAGATGAATTGTTTTTTTAGGGAAGAATAGATAAATTGCTGGATGATTACCTGGGTTTGGTAGTGGGCAGCTGAGAATTACAGAACAGGAGGTAGCCAATCAGATTGTTAGGGCTCAGGCGCGCAGCAGGGGCTGCTCTGCGATGAGCGCCGAGCCGCCTTGACGAGGGGATGCGACGCATCTGTGATTCAGGGTTCGTTTCCGATCAGATGAGATTTTCGTCGATTAGGCGTGCTGGACGTATCGTTGGAGGTAGATGGATAGAATGGGCTAAGCAAATGCACTTCCATGCGCTTAAGTAGGCCTGGGGCTGGGCCTCTACAACACCAAATTTTGAAAAAATAAATACAAACACATGCATGTGTACTAGCTGGGCCCCGCTGGGGCTATATCCCCAGTTGCCCCAGGCCTGATTTCGCCCCTGCAAGTAAGGATTCATATAGGTTTTTCTTACAGGAAAAGTACATCAATTCACATACTAGAGTCCCAGTTCTAGTCTAACTCGGATTTAATCTACCCAAACTTCTGTCCTGCTTCTTGCACGGGCAGTGGAATTTGCATACGACCTCCGGTTGAGATGATCAAAATACCAAATTTGTGCCCCTCGACGAGACGAACAACTCCTATGTTGATCACTTTTCCAAATAAGGCCATCTTCAATACTTTATGGGGCCATTTTTAACTTCCAGTCGGATTCGGCCGTGCAGTTTTCTGGACTATTCGAGTCTTGCAGCAACTTTTCAGGTCGTATACTATCTCGGATGATGATAACTCCAAAAGATAAGTTGACCGTTTTGATGATACACACAACTTTTGTGTATAACACTTTTCCATCCAAGGTCATCTAGATAATCCTTTGAGCCCATCTTCAGATTCTGTCTGGACTTTCACTCAAACCTGCAAGCCTTGGAAACCGGCAAGCATTCAAAACCGGCAAGCACTTCAAACCGGCAAGCCTTCAAAACCGACAAGCATTCGAAACCGGCAAGTCTTAGAAACCAGCAAGCATTCAAAACTGGCAAGCACTCAAAACCGGCAAGCACTCAAAACCGGTAAGCCTTCAAAACCGGCAAGCACTCAAAACTGGCAAGCACTCAAACCGATAAGTTTTTCTTTCAAACTGGCAAACTTTCACACCGGCGAGCTTTTTCACTTGGCCAGCAAGCTTTATTCAGCCGGCAAAGGCCGAATAACTCGCGCGACCCATCAGACACCACCTAGGTGGGTGTCTGGTCCCTCGCGTCACTTTTTTACTTAGGACAGGTCTGCAGTGCTGCCTCTAACTTTTGCATACAAACTCGGATTGGAACGATTTTTATATCAAAATCGACCACTTCGACGATACGAAGACAATTCATGTAGATCATTTTTGGCCGTCTTGGGGGCGTAATCAGCCAAACAGTGATCTGAACATAAAATTTGAGAATGTTGAACATAGTTTCGGCTTCTAGAATGAGGCCAGATGGTGATGATCCAAACATCAAAGTTGCTCAATTTGATGATACGAAACTTTTCATGTTGAAACCCTTTCCATTTAAGGCCATCTCAATTGTGTTTCATATTATGGAAAAATCTGGTGTCAACACATGCCTCCTTATTTTTCGGTAAAGCTTGCATGCCGAAAAATAATTGCACCATATTTGTTCTAAGGACGATGTCAACACTCCGTCGGCCATTTATACTACTTCTCAGGGCGCTAATTATGTATCGTCCATGTTTATGAAAAGGGCAATAACCGTATATCGGCCATTGCCTATCTAGGCTTCTTGCCACACACTAGGGTGGTATTTTTTTTCCAGATATTTTCCATTGAGAGCTCGAGGTACCAATGCCCCTTGTATGGATTCCACCAAATATGAGTTTCCGGGAACTACTCTTATAATCTTAAAAGGACCTTCACAGCTTGGAGACCACTTCCCGATTTTTCTACCTCTTAAACCAATTGGCATGATCACTTTCCACACAAGATCGCCAATCTGAAAATTATTCAACTTGACCTTTTTATAAAGCGTGCCACTCAACACCAGTACCCAAATGGCGTAGGAAAGCACGCCTTTTACTTCTAGCATTAAAGAAGAAAGCGGGAAAGACACCCGTCAACCCGCATCCACGTGTGAGTCTAGTCTAACCTCTCCTATTTGCCCACATTGCGATCCTACGAAAGAAACGATCTAGCTCTCCTTTTAATAACCTTGCTTGCCTCCAGATTCTCCCCTCTCTTTCAACGACCGCTACCACATTAGACATCGATGGCCTAGCCCCTTCGAAGACTATATCATTCTGGTGTTTCCATAGAACCCACATTCCTAGAATTGTAATGGCCCGAACATCCTTAATGCGATAGCCGTCATCTTGCTTATATGAGGCTATTATTTGCCATTGAAGTCCAGTCCGGTCTACCTCTTTGGCACTCGAGTAGCAACTGGTTTATGGTTTCATCATGTTGCGCACACAAGGGACACGTGTCATGGTGAGGCAGACCTCTTCGTGTGAGCCTGTCCGATGTCTAGCACCGATTTGGCAATGCCAGCCAAGCGAAGAATCTACATTGTAGCGGCGCCCTAGACATCCAAGTGAACTTAGTTGTTGGTTCCACTTCTCTTCCCCAGAATTTCGCGGCATATGCTGATCGCGCTGAGTACTCTCCATTATTCTCCCAGGCCCAGCGGATGGAGTCCCTACTATCCGTGTCTAACTGAATTTGCTCAACCAATCCCCACACGGTGAAAATTTCCTGAAGCAGATTGATAGCCATGGGTCAAACTTGTGAAAATTTTCTGAAGTCCGATGGCTTGAGCAGGGAGTAGCAGGTTCGAGCCCATACCCCAGGCGTGCACCTAGCAGAATGAATTTGGGTTTCAACAGAAAAAGATATGATGTGATTACATATATATGAAGTTTAGGATTTGAGCAGCAGCTTATCATCCTGTGCGTGAGTTGATTTTTTTTGTGTGTTTTCTTTTAGCTTGGCCCGCCCAGTATTTTCTTCGTAGCTCCACCACTGCACCTCTCCTTCTTCCACCTATGTTCGGCAGCGAGTGAGAAAGAGAGGGGGCTAGCTAGGGTTCGTCCGGGTTTGTTCCAATAAAGCCATCACCTACCGTCGTGGGCTAGAGACTCGGCAGGAACACATATGCTGAACTCTCTCCACGGCTTTGTAGTCTAGACAAGTGCTTCACTGATGAGTAGGATCTCCTCTGTGTTTCTGCAAGGGAATAGCTCTCTGTACCAATCTTAAATATTGAGGGTCAGGCACGCACGTTGCAGAATTTAATCCTATGGCAGCTTACTTTTGACCATTGCTCACTGCTCTGTGCCCTCCCTGATACAAGATCAAATCCATGTGCTGCCTTCTCATACAATACAATGGGCATAACTGCTGATAGACACGGAGACAAAAAGACTTGAAACCGTGGGCATTAGACTCGCATAACACTATTGGCTAGTTAGGGCATACAATAAACTGATGAAGAATGCCATCTAAAGAAAGATATAAATACATCATTATGGATCATTTTGGTCAGTTGTCAAGCAAATTTGAGTTGAATAGCGGCAGCTCACACTAAATCTCCTACCCAACTTAGCATTATGGTCCTTTAAATTTCCCTAAGGAAAATTTATCTAATGCCAATTTCAACAAAAGTTTAGGTCCTTGGTTCCATTGCTACAAATCACACTAATGTCAATTTCAGCACGAGTTTACAACGGTTTAGAACACATCATGCTTTTTGAATTACTTGTAAGATTCATATAATTCAAAGAACAAGATATATTTCTAATTAAATGTAACAATCCTATTGGCGAACACATATCGGAAAACACATGACATTTTGAATTAATTTACCTAATCAGATGTTACTTAATCAAAAATTACCTATGCAAAATTTTGAAATAGAGGACTAATTTACTTGACCAAAATTTACCTAAGCACACTGCAATCATGATGAAACAGAGCATAAATTGATGGTAAATCTAGGGTTGAGGGGGAGAGGGCGCCGAAGGGGGAGAGGGATGGGGTTGAGGGGTGGGGTGGGGGCAGTGGGTTGGGAAGGGTGGGAGGGGAGGGGGTACCTGATGCCATATGGAGCTGCTGCGCCACTGGTGGCGCTCTGCGGCGGCCGCCGTCCTTAGCCAGCAAAGAAGAACTACCACGCCGAGCGCCGATCATGAAGAAGACGACGACAGTGGTGGTGGCGGTAGATGGTGGCACCGGCAGCAATTTCGGCGGCGGGGTAGAGGAAGGAGAAGAGTTGAGCCGACCGAGAGCGAAGTGAGTGAGAGAAAGGAACGAGATTGGCTAAGATCTAGGTTTAGGTCTTTTACCGAGAGGAACGCTAGGAAAAGGTAGGTTTTACCGAGAGCCAGATATCGACCCTCGGTACCGATTGTGCCACGTCTTACTTTCCTTTTTTCTGTTTCTTTGGCACTCTCTTTTTGTGTCTGATATTTCATATCTTTTTATGACTAAAGTTTCAAAATGCCATGACTTTTGATGACTTATGTTTTGGGCTAGATTTTTTCAAATCTCTACATCTAAGCACTGTAAAGTAAAAAACATGAGAACAGGGACCTGCCATAACACGGAGAAGCAGGTATTCACCGTGGCCTACCCCCTCTCGGTGCCGGTCAACGCCGTAGACCGCCGGGGCCACCGGATGAGTGCATATAGATGATAACTAGATTTCAATGTTTAAACCAATGTAGAGTTTATCATTTGAGAAAGGGTTAGGAGATCTCACTTGGAGCAAATCATACCGAGTGCATATAGATGAGCATGTCTGATAATCGAATCATAGAGAAAGTACAGTCAACAACATTTTTTGTTCTTCGATGATTATATATCTGAACCCAACTTACAAGTCACATTTGGTATGGCCTAGAAGTTTCTATTAAATATTTTCCCTAATATACTCTAGAAACCACTATTAAAATATTTGTTAGTGTGTAAAATATATATGATTTAGGAATATATACCATGATATTCAATAATATTAAAATATATATGAACACATGCATAGATATGCAAATACATGTGTATATAATATATATAGCTTATGCACTGTTAGAAAATTAATTCGAAGAATTTTTAAAAGATATTTTTTGGTACATCATACAATTTAAATTTTGCAGAATCAAAATTTCAATGATATACTTTACAACTGTATGAAAAAAATATAACTATTATTTGGAAACATTGTTATGTGGATAAGTAACAACATTATATTATTCACAATTGTAATATGTTATACTTAGGTCAAAATAAGTACAAAAGTTTAGTATAAAAACAATTATTTTGTGGATGAATTGAAGAAAAGTCCAGCGCTCCTCTACGACACTTCCTTGAAATTCTTCCTCGAAAGCCGTCAGGTGCCGTTGCTTCGGCCAAGCCATCAGGCAAGGTACGTATATGAAAATCGTATTCTCAGTGAAGTCGGGAACGATGTTTAGAAGAAAAGGGCCAATGAATTCTAGAAGGTATTTTCATGAACCACACAGCAGGTGTATTATTAGGAAGAACCCCCCTAAAATTAACCACCTTATAGAAGCAAAAAGGCAAAGAATAACTTGGACTGCTGGTTAAACCCCTTTGATCAAATTTGCATTTCAATATCTTTTGTTTACGTAGCGCATGGGGGCAGGGATAAAGGGAAATCGCCGAGAGGCCTCCGACAACTACTCGGCACACTTGAAGGTTGGAAAATACCAGGAACATCTGGGGACATTTAAAAGCATTGAAGAAGCTGTGGATGCTTGGGAGAAAGCTGATCAGAAGCGTGGGTTGATGATAAAGAAGCAACATAATTTCAAATCAAAACGCAGGTACTTCTTAGTAATTATGCTTTCTTTGCTGATCCAGGATGCATAGTTGCATGTTTGATCATTTGAGTTCGTGCGTGTGTGTGTTGTGATTGTTCATGTCGTTGTTAGTTCTCTCTGCATGCATGCTTGCTTGCTTAGTAATGCTGGCGAGTTTGGTGCCAGGTGTTGGGAGGGCATGTTGCACATGTTTGCAGTGTTCATTCTCTGTCATCTAACATAGCTACAAACTGTCTTACTAATTGAACTTCTTTCACTTATCATGATGCATATCATATCATATCACATGATCATTTTGAGAAAAATACCAATTCAAGAGGAAGAAGCTGAAGCTTATGCCTTTATTAGCGGCAGGTGGGTGGATAAATCTTTTCTCGAATAGGATAAGAAGGCTTTTGTTTGCATGTCTTGTTTCATGTATGTCTACATCTTTAGCTTTTTCATGCCTTTGGATAAATTTTCAACAATATGGATACAAAAAAATCTTGAGTTGGAACCATATGTTGTTCGTGAGCATATTCGGAAACTTCTGCAAGTTCTGCTGAATGCTTTGTTATGCTTATAAATATTATTTATGCGTCTTTAGTTTGACTTAAACTATGATTCATCTTAGTAGTCCACGTCGGCATTGTTTCTGATGAATAATGGTGTCGTTTCACATTTCTATTTCTTATGATATTGCAAGCTTATCGCTCAATATTCTTAAATTTCACTATTTCCATATGATTTTTTATTACAATTCAACATTCTTCGAACTGTTAAAATTGCAAAACTTTATCAAATGGATAGCGTGGAGAGATATACGAGATCAATGGCGATCAAGTGGCTGTTTCATTTGACCCGCATGATGAAGGAAATATGCCCTAGAGGCAATAATAAAGTTATTATTTATTTCCTTATAATCATGATAAATGTTTATTATTCATGCTAGAATTGTATTAACCGGAAACATAATACATGTGTGAATACATAGACAAACAAAGTGTCACTAGTATGCCTCTACTTGACTAGCTCGTTAATCAAAGATGGTTATGTTTCCTAACCATGAACAATGAGTTGTTATTTGATTAACGAGGTCACATCATTAGTTGAATGATTTGATTGACATGACCCATTCCATTAGCTTAGCACCCGATCGTTTAGTATGTTGCTACTGCTTTCTTCATGACTTATACATGTTCCTATAACTATGAGATTATGCAACTCCCGTTTGCCGGAGGAACACTTTGGGTGCTACCAAACGTCACAACGTTACTGGGTGATTATAAAGGAGCATTACAGGTGTCTCCAAAGGTAGATGTTGGGTTGGCGTATTTCGAGATTAGGATTTGTCACTCCGATTGTCAGAGAGGTATCTCTGGGCCCTCTCGGTAATACACATCACATAAGCCTTGCAAGCATTACAACTAATATGTTAGTTGTGAGATGATGTATTACGAAACGAGTAAAGAAACTTGCCGGTAACGAGATTGAACTAGGTATTGGATACCGACGATCGAATCTCGGGCAAGTAACATACCGATGACAAAGGGAACAACGTATGTTGTTATGTGGTCTGACCGATAAAGATCTTCGTAGAATATGTAGGAGCCAATATGGGCATCCAGGTCCCGCTATTGGTTATTGACCGGAGACATGTCTCGGTCATGTCTACATTGTTCTCGAACCCGTAGGGTCCGCACGCTTAAGGTTACGATGACAGTTATATTACGAGTTTATGCATTTTGATGTACCGAAGGTTGTTCGGAGTCCCGGATGTGATCACGGACATGATGAGGAGTCTCTAAATGGTCGAGACGTAAAGATTGATATATTGGAAGCCTATGTATGGACATCGGAAGTGTTCCGGGTGAAATCGGGATTTTACCGGAGTACCGGGAGGGTTACCGGAACCCCCCGGGAGCTATATGGGCCATAGTGGGCCTTAGTGGAAAAGAGAAGGGGCTGCCCTAGATGGGCTGCGCGCCTCCCCCCTTCCCCTAGTCCTATTAGGACTAGGAGAGGTGGCCGGCCCCCTCCTCCTCTTTCCCCCCTCCGCGAATCCTATTCCAACTAGGATTGGGGGGGGGGGGGGGGGGAATCCTACTCCCAGAGGGAGTAGGACTCTCCTGGCGCACCAAGCTTGGCCGGCCAGCCTCTCCCCCCTCTACTCCTTTATATACGGAGGCAGGGGGCACCTCTAGAAATACAAGTTGATCCACGTGATCTATTCCTTAGCCGTGTGCGGTGCCCCCTGCCACCATATTCCTCGATAATACTGTAGCGGAGTTTAGGCGAAGCCCTGCTACTGTAGTACATCAAGATCGTCACCACGCCGTCGTGCTGACGGAACTCTTCCCCGACACTTTGCTGGATCGGAGTCCGGGGATCGTCATCGAGCTGAACGTGTGCTCGAACTCGGAGGTGCCGTAGTTTCGGTGCTTGATCGGTTGGATCGTGAAGACGTACGACTACTTCCTCTACATCGTGTCAACGCTTCCGCAGTCGGTCTGCGTTGGGTACGTAGACAACACTCTCCCCCTCGTTGCTATGCATCACATGATCTTGCGTGTGCGTAGGAAAATTTTGAAATTACTACGTTCCCCAACAGTGGCATCCGAGCCTAGGTTATTTATGTTGATGTTATATGCACGAGTAGAACACAAGTGAGTTGTGGGCGATATAAGTCATACTGCCTACCAGCATGTCATACTTTGGTTCGGCGGCATTGTTGGACGAGACGACCCGGACCAACATTACGCGTACGCTTACGCGAGACCAGTTCCCTCGACGTGCTTTGCACATAGATGGCTTGCGGGCGACTGTCTCTCCAACTTTAGTTGAACCAAGTATGGCTACGCACGGTCCTTGCGAAGGTTAAAACGGAGTTTATTTGACAAACTATCATTGTGGTTTTGATGCGTAGGTGAGATTGGTTTTTACTTAAGCCCGTAGCAGCCACGTAAAACATGTAACAACAAAGTAGAGGACGTCTAACTTGTTTTTGCAGGGCATGCTGTGATGTGATATGGTCAAGCCATGATGCTGAATTCTATTATATGAAATGATCATGTTTTGTAACCGAGTTATCGGCAACTAGCAGGAGCCATATGGTTGTCGCTTTATTGTATGCAATGCAATCGCGATGTAATGCTTTACTTTATTACTAAGCGGTAGTGATAGTCGTGGAAGCATAAGATTGGCGAGACGACAACGATGCTACGATGGAGATCAAGGTGTCGCGCCGGTGACGATGGTGATCATAACGGTGCTTCGGAGATGGAGATCACAAGCACAAGATGATGATGGCCATATCATATCACTTATATTGATTGCATGTGATGTTTATCCTTTTATGCATCTTATCTTGCTTTGATTGACGGTAGCATTATAAGATGATCTCTCACTAAATTATCAAGAAGTGTTCTCCCTGAGTATGCACCGTTGCCAAAGTTCGTCGTGCCCAGACACCACGTGATGATCGGGTGTGATAAGCTCTACGTCCATCTACAACGGGTGCAAGCCAGTTTTGCACAAGCAGAATACTCAGGTTAAACTTGACGAGCCTAGCATATGCAGATATGGCCTCGGAACACGGAGACCGAAAGGTCGAGCGTGAATCATATAGTAGATATGACCAACATAAACGATGTTCACCATTGAAAACTACTCCATCTCACGTGATGATCGGTTATGGTTTAGTTGATTTGGATCACGTAATCACTTAGAAGATTAGAGGGATGTCTATCTAAGTGGGAGTTCTTAAGTAATATGATTAATTGAACTTAAATTTATCATGAACTTACTACCTGATAGTATCTTGCTTGTTTATGTTGATTGTAGATAGATGGCTCGTGCTGTTGTTCCGTTGAATTTTAATGCGTTCCTTGAGAAAGCAAAGTTGAAAGATGATGGTAGCAATTACACGGACTGGGTCCGTAACTTGAGGATTATCCTCATTGCTGCACAGAAGAATTACGTCCTGGAAGCACCGCTGGGTGCCAGGCCTGCTGCTGGAGCAACACCAGATGTTATGAACATCTGGCAGAGCAAAGCTGATGACTACTCGATAGTTCAGTGTGCCATGCTTTACGGCTTAGAATCGGGACTTCAACGACGTTTTGAACGTCATGGAGCATATGAGATGTTCCAGGAGTTGAAGTTAATATTTCAAGCAAATGCCCGGATTGAGAGATATGAAGTCTCCAATAAGTTTTATAGCTGCAAGATGGAGGAGAACAGTTCTGTCAGTGAGCATATACTCAAAATGTCTGGGTATAATAATCACTTAATTCAATTGGGAGTTAATCTTCCGGATGATTGCGTCATTGACAGAATTCTCCAATCACTTCCACCAAGCTACAAGAGCTTCGTGATGAACTATAATATGCAAGGGATGAACAAGACTATTCGCGAGCTCTTCGCAATGCTGAAAGCTGCGGAGGTAGAAATCAAGAAGGAGCATCAAGTGCTGATGGTTAACCAGACCACTAGTTTCAAGAAAAAGGGCAAAGGGAAGAAGAAGGGTAACTTCAAGAAGAACGGCAAGCAAGTTGCTGCTCAAGAGAAGAAACCCAAGTCTGGACCTAAGCCTGAAACTGAGTGCTTCTACTGCAAGCAGACTGGTCACTGGAAGCGGAACTACCCCAAGTATTTGGCGGATAAGAAGGATGGCGAGGTGAACAATGGTATATGTGATATACATGTTATTGATGTGTACCTTACTAGAGCTCGCAGTAGCACCTGTGTATTTGATACTGGTTCTGTTGCTAATATTTGCAACTCGAAACAGGGACTACGGAATAAGCGGGCACTGGCAAAGGACGAGGTGACGATGCGCGTGGGAAATGGTTCCAAAGTCGATGTGATCGCGGTCGGCACGCTACCTCTACATCTACCTTCGGGATTAATATTAGACCTAAATAATTGTTATTTGGTGCCAGCGTTGAGCATGAACATTATATCTGGATCTTGTTTAATGCGAGACGGTTATTCATTTAAATTAGAGAATAATGGTTGTTCTATTTATATGAGTTATATCTTTTATGGTCATGCACCCTTGAAGAGTGGTCTATTCTTATTGAATCTCGATAGTAGTAATACACATATTCATAATGTTGAAACCAAAAGATGCAAAGTTGATAGTGAAAGTGCAACTTATTTGTGGCACTGTCGTTTAGGTCATATCGGTATAAAGCGCATGAAGAAACTCCATACTGATGGACTTTTGGAACCACTTGATTATGAATCACTTGGTACTTGCGAACCGTGCCTCATGGGCAAGATGACTAAAACACCGTTCTCCGGTACTACGGAGCGAGCAACAGATTTGTTGGAAATCATACATACCGATGTGTGTGGTCCGATGAATATTGAGGCTCGTGGCGGATATCGTTATTTTCTCACCTTCACAGATGATTTAAGCAGATATGGGTATATCTACTTAATGAAACATAAATCTGAAACATTTGAAAAGTTCAAAGAATTTCAGAGTGAAGTTGAAAATCATCGTAACAAGAAAATAAAGTTTCTACAATCTGATCGTGGTGGAGAATATTTGAGTTACGAGTTTGGTGTACATTTGAAAAACTGTGGAATAGTTTCGCAACTCACGCCACCCGGAACACCACAGCGTAATGGTGTGTCCGAACGTCGTAATCGTACTTTACTAGATATGGTGCGATCTATGATGTCTCTTACTGATTTACCGCTATCGTTTTGGGGTTATGCTCTAGAGACGGCTACATTCACGTTAAATAGGGCACCGTCAAAATCCGTTGAGACGACGCCTTATGAACTGTGGTTTGGAAAGAAACCAAAGTTGTCGTTTCTTAAAGTTTGGGGCTGCGATGCTTATGTGAAAAAACTTCAACCTGATAAGCTCGAACCCAAATCGGAGAAATGTGTCTTCATAGGATACCCAAAGGAAACTGTTGGGTACACCTTCTATCACAGATCCGAAGGCAAGACATTCGTTGCTAAGAATGGATCCTTTCTAGAGAAGGAGTTTCTCTCGAAAGAAGTGAGTGGGAGGAAAGTAGAACTTGACGAGGTAACTGTACCTGCTCCCTTACTGGAAAGTAGTTTATCACAGAAAACTGTTTCAGTGACACCTACACCAGTTAGTGAGGAAGCCAATGATAATGATCATGAAACTTCAGATCAAGATACTGCTGAACCTCGTAGATCAACCAGAGTAAGATCCGCACCAGAGTGGTACGGTAATCCTGTTCTGGAAGTCATGCTACTAGATCATGATGAACCTACGAACTATGAAGAAGCGATGGTGAGCCCATTTTCCGCAAAGTGGCTTGAAGCCATGAAATCTGAGATGGGATCCATGTATGAGAACAAAGTATGGACTTTGGTTGACTTGCCCGATGATCGGCAAGCAATTGAGAATAAATGGATCTTTAAGAAGAAGACTGACGCTGATGGTAATGCTACTGTCTACAAAGCTCGACTTGTCGCAAAAGGTTTTCGGCAAGTTCAAGGGATTGACTACGATGAGACCTTCTCACCCGTAGCGATGCTTAAGTCCATCCGAATCATGTTAGCGATTGCCGCATTTTATGATTATGAAATTTGGCAGATGGATGTCAAAACTGCATTCCTGAATGGATTTCTGGAAGAAGAGTTGTATATGATGCAACCGGAAGGTTTTGTCGATCCAAAGGGAGCTAACAAAGTGTGCAAGCTCCAGCGATCCATTTATGGACTGGTGCAAGCCTCTCGGAGTTGGAATAAACGTTTTGATAGTGTGATCAAAGCATTTGGTTTTATACAGACTTTCGGAGAAGCCTGTATTTACGAGAAAGTGAGTGGGAGCTCTGTAGCATTTCTGATATTATATGTGGATGACATATTGCTGATTGGAAATGATATAGAATTTCTGGATAGCATAAAGGGATACTTGAATAAAAGTTTTTCAATGAAAGACCTCGGTGAAGCTGCTTACATATTAGGCATTAAGATCTATAGAGATAGATCAAGACGCTTAATTGGACTTTCACAAAGCACATACCTTGACAAAATTTTGAAGAAGTTCAAAATGGATCAAGCAAAGAAAGGGTTCTTGCCTGTGTTACAAGGTGTGAAGTTGAGTAAGACTCAATGCCCGACCACTGCAGAAGATAGAGAGAATATGAAAGATGTTCCCTATGCATCAGCCATAGGATCTATCATGTATGCAATGCTGTGTACCAGACCTGATGTGTGCCTTGCTATAAGTTTAGCAGGGAGGTACCAAAGTAATCCAGGAGTGGATCACTGGACAGCGGTCAAGAACATCCTGAGATACCTGAAAAGGACTAAGGATATGTTTCTCATATATGGAGGTGACAAAGAGCTCACCTTAAAAGGTTACGTTGATGCAAGCTTTGACACTGATCCGGACGATTCTAAATCGCAAACCGGATACGTGTTTACATTAAACGGTGGAGCTGTCAGTTGGTAAAGTTCTAAACAAAGCGTCGTAGCGGGATCTACATGTGAAGCGGAGTACATAGCTGCTTCGGAAGCAGTGAACGAAGGAGTCTGGATGAAGGAGTTCATATCCGATCTAGGTGTCATACCTAATGCATCGGGTCCAATGAAAATCTTTTGTGACAATACTGGTGCAATTGCCTTGGCAAAGGAATCCAGATTTCACAAAAGGACCAAACACATCAAGAGACGCTTCAATTCCATCCGGGATCTAGTCCAGGTGGGAGACATAGAAATTTGCAAGATACATACGGATCTGAATGTTGCAGACCCATTGACTAAGCCTCTTCCACGAGCAAAACATGATCAGCACCAAGGCTCCATGGGTGTTAGAATCATTACAGTGTAATCTAGATTATTGACTCTAGTGCAAGTGGGAGACTGAAGGAAATATGCCCTAGAGGCAATAATAAAGTTATTATTTATTTCCTTATATCATGATAAATGTTTATTATTCATGCTAGAATTGTATTAACCGGAAACATAATACATGTGTGAATACATAGACAAACAAAGTGTCACTAGTATGCCTCTACTTGACTAGCTCGTTAATCAAAGATGGTTATGTTTCCTAACCATGAACAATGAGTTGTTATTTGATTAACAAGGTCACATCATTAGTTGAATGATCTGATTGACATGACCCATTCCATCAGCTTAGCACCCGATCGTTTAGTATGTTGCTACTGCTTTCTTCATGACTTATACATGTTCCTATAACTATGAGATTATGCAACTCCCGTTTGCCGGAGGAACACTTTGGGTGCTACCAAATGTCACAACGTTACTGGGTGATTATAAAGGAGCATTACAGGTGTCTCCAAAGGTAGATGTTGGGTTGGCGTATTTCGAGATTAGGATTTGTCACTCCGATTGTCGGAGAGGTATCTCTGGGCCCTCTCGGTAATACACATCACATAAGCCTTGCAAGCATTACAACTAATATGTTAGTTGTGAGATGATGTATTACGGAACGAGTAAAGAGACTTGCCGGTAACGAGATTGAACTAGGTATTGGATACCGACGATCGAATCTCGGGCAAGTAACATACCGATGACAAAGGGAACAACGTATGTTGTTATGCAGTCTGACCGATAAAGATCTTCGTAGAATATGTAGGAGCCAATATGGGCATCCAGGTCCCGCTATTGGTTATTGACCGGAGACATGTCTCGGTCATGTCTACATTGTTCTCGAACCCGTAGGGTCCGCACGCTTAAGGTTACGATGACAGTTATATTATGAGTTTATGCATTTTGATGTACCGAAGGTTGTTCGGAGTCCCGGATGTGATCACGGACATGACGAGGAGTCTCTAAATGGTCGAGACGTAAAGATTGATATATTGGAAGCCTATGTTTGGACATCGGAAGTGTTCCGGGTGAAATCGGGATTTTACCGGAGTACCGGGAGGGTTACCGGAACCCCCCGGGAGCTATATGGGCCATAGTGGGCCTTAGTGGAAAAGAGAAGGGGCTGCCCTAGATGGGCTGCGCGCCTCCCCCCTTCCCCTAGTCCTATTAGGACTAGGAGAGGTGGCCGGCCCCCTCCTCCTCTTTCCCCCTCCGCGAATCCTATTCCAACTAGGATTGGGGGGGGGGGATCCTACTCCCAGAGGGAGTAGGACTCTCCTGGCGCACCAAGCTTGGCCGGCCAGCCTCCCCCCCTCTACTCCTTTATATACGGAGGCAGGGGGTGAAGGAAATATGCCCTAGAGGCAATAATAAAGTTATTATTTATTTCCTTATATCATGATAAATGTTTATTATTCATGCTAGAATTGTATTAACCGGAAACATAATACATGTGTGAATACATAAACAAACAGAGTGTCACTAGTATGCCTCTACTTGACTAGCTCGTTAATCAAAGATGGTTATGTTTCCTAACCATAGACAAAAGAGTTGTTATTTGAGTAACGAGGTCACATCATTAGTTGAATGATCTGATTGACATGACCCATTCCATTAGCTTAGCACCTGATCGTTTAGTATGTTGCTATTGCTTTCTTCATGACTTATACATGTTCCTATAACTATGAGATTATGCAACTCCCGTTTGCCGGAGGAACACCTTGGGTGCAACCAAATGTCACAACGTAACTGGGTGATTATAAAGGAGCATTACAGGTGTCTCCAAAAGTAGATGTTGGGTTGGCGTATTTCGAGATTAGGATTTGTCACTCCGATTGTCGGAGAGGTATCTCTGGGCCCTCTCGGTAATGCACATCACATAAGCCTTGCAAGCACTGCAACTAATATGTTAGTTGTGAGATGATGTATTACGGAACGAGTAAAGAGACTTGCCAGTAATGAGATTGAACTAGGTATTGGATACCGACGATCGAATCTCGGGCAAGTAACATACCGATGACAAAGGGAACAACGTATGTTGTTATGCGGTCTGACCGATAAAGATCTTCGTAGAATATGTAGGAGCCAATATGGGCATCCAGGTCCCGCTATTGGTTATTGACCGGAGACGTGTCTCGGTCATGTCTACATTGTTCTCGAACCCATAGGGTCCGCACGCTTAAGGTTACGATGACAGTTATATTATGAGTTTACATGTTTTGATGTACCGAAGGAGTTCGGAGTCCCGGATGAGATTGGGGACATGACGAGGAGTCTCGAAATGGTCGAGACGTAAAGATTCATATATTGGATGATATGGTTAGGCCAAGGGGTCAAGCCCATGAGGCTTTAGATCGGTGCAAAAGGCGTTTTGCGGAGTCCAGGGGGCCAAACGCCGGAGACCCTGGCGTCTGGCCCTGGGCCAGACGCCGAGGCCCATGGCGTCTGGGCCAGACGCCAAGGATTGTGGCGTTTGGTCCTGGAGTCCGAGTGGGACTCTTGCCTTTCGGGAAAAACCGACTTTGAGGAGGCTTTTGCACCAAGTTTCGACCCCGGGGCTCAACATATAAATAGAGGGGCAGGGCTAGCACCAAAGGAATAACAATTGATCCCTTGGATCTCTTAGCCGTGTGCGGTGCCCCCCTCCACCATAGTCCACCTCGATAATATCGTAGCGGTGCTTAGGCGAAGCCCTGCGACGGTAGAACATCAAGATCGTCACCATGCCGTCGTGCTGACGGAACTCTCCCTCGACACTCGGCTGGATCGGAGTTCGAGGGACATCATCGAGCTGAACGTGTGCTAGAACTCGGAGGTGCCGTAGTTTCGGTGCTTGATCGGTCGGGCCGTGAAGACGTACGACTACATCAACCGCGTTGTGCTAACGCTTCCGCTTACGGTCTACAAGGGTATGTAGACAACACTCTCCCCTCTCGTTGCTATACATCACCATGATCTTGCGTGTGCGTAGGAATTTTTTTGAAATTACTACGAAACCCAACAGTGGCATCCGAGCCTAGGTTACTTAAGTTGATGTTATATGCACGAGTAGAACACAAGTGAGTTGTGGACGATACAAGTCATACTGCCTACCAGCATGTCATACTTTGGTTCGGCGGTATTGTTGGACGAGACGACCCGGACCAACCTTACGCGTACGCTTACGCGAGACCGGTTCCCTCGACGTGCTTTGCACATAGATGGCTTGCGGGCGGCTGTCTCTCCAACTTTAGTTGAACCGAGTATGGCTACGCCCGGTCCTTGAGAAGGTTAAAACGGAGTCTATTTGACAAACTATCATTGTGGTTTTGATGCGTAGGTGAGATCGGTTCTTACTTAAGCCCGTAGCAGCCACGTAAAACATGCAACAACAAAGTAGAGGACGTCTAACTTGTTTTTGCAGGGCATGTTGTGATGTGATATGGTCAAAGCATGATGCTGAATTTTATTGTATGAGATGATCATGTTTTGTAACCGAGTTATCGGCAACTGGCAGGAGCCATATGGTTGTCGCTTTATTGTATGCAATGCAATCACGATGTAATGCTTTACTTTATTACTAAACGGTAGTGATAGTCGTGGAAGCATAAGATTGGCGAGACGACAACGATGCTACGATGGAGATCAAGGTGTCGCGCCGGTGACGATGGTGATCATGACGGTGCTTTGGAGATGGAGATCACAAGCACAAGATGATGATGGCCATATCATATCACTTATATTGATTGCATGTGATGTTTATCTTTTTATGCATCTTATCTTGCTTTGATTGACGGTAGCATTATAAGATGATCTCTCACTAAATTATCAAGAAGTGTTCTCCCTGAGTATGCACCGTTGCCAAAGTTCGTCGTGCCCAGACACCACGTGATGATTGGGTGTGATAAGCTCTACGTCCATCTACAACGGGTGCAAGCCAGTTTTGCACACGCAGAATACTCAGGTTAAACTTGACGAGCCTAGCATATACAGATATGGCCTCGGAACACGGAGACCGAAAGGTCGAGCGTGAATCATATAGTAGATATGATCAACATAACGATGTTCACCATTGAAAACTACTCCATCTCACGTGATGATCGGTCATGGTTTAGTTGATTTGGATCACGTAATCACTTAGAGGATTAGAGGGATGTCTATCTAAGTGGGAGTTCTTAAATAATATGATTAATTGAACTTTAATTTATCATGAGCTTAGTCCTGGTAGTATTTTGCAAATTATGTTGTAGATCAATAGCTCGCGTTGTTGCTTCCCTGTGTTTATTTTGATATGTTCCTAGAGAAAATCATGTTGAAAAATGTTAGTAGCAATGATGCGGATTGGATCCGTGATCTGAGGTTTATCCTCATTACTGCACAGAAGAATTATGTCCTTGATGCACCGCTAGGTGACGGACCTATTGCAGGAGCAGATGCAGACGTTATGAACGTTTGGCTAGCTCAATATGATGACTACTTGATAGTTTAGTGCACCATGCTTAATGGCTTAGAATCGGGACTTCAACGACGTTTTGAACGTCATGGAGCATATGAGATGTTCCAGGAGTTGAAGTTAATATTTCAAGCAAATACCCGAGTTGAGAGATATGTAGTCTCCAACAAGTTCTATAGCTAAAAGATGGAGGAGAATCGCTCAACTAGTGAGCATGTGCCCAGATTGTCTGAGTACAACAATCGCTTGAATCAAGTGGGAGTTAATCTTCCAGATAAGATAGTGATTGACAGAATTCTCTAGTCACCATCACCAAGTTAGTAGAACTTCGTGATGAACTATGATATGCAAGGGATAACGGAAATAATTCCCAAGCTCTTCGTAATGCGGAAATTGACGAAGGTAGAAATCGAGAAAAACATCAAGTGTTGATGGTAGACAAGACCACTAGTTTCAAGAAAAGGGCAGAGGGAAGAAGGGGAGCTTCAAATAGAATGGCAAGCAAGTTGCTGCTCAAGTGAAGAAGCCCAAGTCTGGTCCTAAGCCTGAGACTAAGTGTTTCTACTGCAAAGGGACTGGTCACTGGAAGCGGAACTACCCCAAGTGATTGGCAGATAAGAAGGATGGCAAAGTGAACATAAGTATATTTTATATACATGTTATTGATGTGTACTTTACTAGTGTTTATGGCAACCCCTCAGTATTTGATACTAGTTCAGTTGCTAAGATTAGTAACTCGAAACGGGAGTTGCAGAATAAACAGAGACTAGTTAAGGGTGAAGTGACGATGTGTGTTGGAAGTGGTTCCAAGATTGATATGATCATCATCGCACACTCCCTATAATTTCGAGATTAGTGTTGAACCTAAATAAGTGTTATTTGGTGTTTGCGTTGAGCATGAATATGATTTGATCATGTTTATTGTAATACGGTTATTCATTTAAGTAAGAGAATAAATTGTTGTTCTGTTTATATGAATAAAACCTTATATGGTTACACACCCAATGAAAATAGTTTGTTGGATCTCGATCATAGTGATACACATAATCATAATATTGAAACCAAAAGATGCAAAGTTAATAATGATAGTGCAACTTATTTGTAGCACTGCCGTTTAGGTCATTTTGGTGTAAAGCGCATGAAGAAACTCCATGCTGATGGGCTTTTGGAATCACTTGATTATGAATCAGTTGATGCTTGCGAACCATGCCTCATGGGCAAGATGACTAAGACTCTGTTCTTCGGAACAATGGAGCGAGCAACAGATTTGTTGGAAATCATACATACTGATGTATGTGGTCCGATGAATATTGAGGCTCGCGACAAATATCATTATTTTTTGATCTTCACAAATGATTTGAGTAGATATGAGTATATCTACTTGATGAAACATAAGTCTGAAACATTTGAAAAGTTCAAAGAATTTCAGAGTGAAGTGAAAAATCATCGTAACAAGAAAATAAAGTTTCTACGATCTGATCGTAGAGAAGAGTATTTGAGTTACGAGTTTGGCCTTCAGTTAAAAACAATGTGAAATAGTTTCACTACTCATGCCACCTGGAACACCACAATGTAATGGTGTGTCCGAACGTCATAACCGTACTTTATTGGATATAGTGCAATTCATGATGTATCTTACCGATCTACCACTATCGTTTTGGGGTTATGCATTAGAGATAGCTGCATTCACATTAAATAGGGCACCATCAAAATCCGTTGAGACGACGCCTTATGAACTGTGGTTTGGCAAGAAACCAAAGTTGTCGTTTCTTAAAGTTTGAGGTTGCAATGCTTATGTGAAAAAGTTTCAACCTGATAAGCTCAAACCCAAATCGGAGAAGTGCGTCTTCATAGGATACCCAAAATAAAAATGTTGGGTACACCTTCTATCACATATCCGAAGGCAAATTCGTTGCTGAGAATGGATCCTTTCTAGAGAAGGAGTTTCTCTCGAAAGAAGTGAGCGGGAGGAAAGTAGAAAACTTGATAAGGTAATTGTACCTTCTCCTTTATTGGAAAGTAGATCATCACAGAAATTTGTTCCTGTGACTCCTACACCAATTAGTGAGGAAGCTAATGATGATGATCATGAAACTTCAAATCAAGTTACTACCGAATCTCGTAGGTAAACCAGAGTGAGATCCGCACCAGAGTGGTACGGTAATCCTGTTCTGGAAGTCATGTTACTAGACCATGACGAACTTGCGAACTATGAGGAAGCTATGATGAGCCCAGATTCCGCAAAATGGTTTGAGGCCATGAAATCTGAGATATGATCCATGTATGAGAACAAAAGTATGGACTTTGATGGATTTGCCCGATGATCGGCAAGCCATAGAAAATAAATGGATCTTCAAGAGGAAGACAGACGCTGATAGTAATGTTACTGTCTACAAAGCTCGACTTGTCGCAAAAGGTTTTCGGCAAGTTCAAGGGATTGACTACGATGAGACCTTCTCACCCGTAGCGATGCTTAAGTCCGTCCGAATCATGTTAGCAATTGCCGCATTTTATGATTATGAAATTTGGCAGATGGATGTCAAAACTGCATTCCTGAATGGATTTCTGGAAGAAGAGTTGTATATGATGCAACCGGAAGGTTTTGTCGATCCAAAGGGAGCTAACAAAGTGTGCAAGCTCCAGCGATCCATTTATGGACTGGTGCAAGCCTCTCGGAGTTGGAATAAACATTTTGATAGTGTGATCAAAGCATTTGGTTTTATACAGACTTTCGGAGAAGCCTGTATTTACAAGAAAGTGAGTGGGAGCTCTACAACATTTCTGATAAGTATATGTGAATGACATATTGTTGATCGGAAATAATGTAGAATTATTCTGTAAAGCATAAAAGGAGTGTTTGAAAGGAGTTTTTCAAAGAAAGACTTCGGTGAAGCTGCTTACATATTGAGTTTCAAGATCTATAGAGATAGATCAAGACGCTTGATAAGTTTTTTCAATGAGTACATACCTTGACAAGATTTTGAAGTAGTTCAAAATGGAACAGTCAAAGAAAGAGTTCTTGCCTGTGTTACAAGGTGTGAAGTTGAGTAAGACTCAAAGCCCGACCACGGCAAAAATAGAAAGAGAATGAAAGTCATTTCCTATGCCTCAGTCATAGGTTCTATAAAGTATGCCATGCTGTGTACCAGATCTATTGTATACCCTGCACTGAGTTTGGCAAGGGAGTACAATAGTGATCTAGGAGTAGATCACTGGACAGCGGTCAAAATTGTCCTTAGTGGAATAAGGATATGTTTCTCTATTATGGAAGTGAAAAAAGGTTCGTCGTAAAGGGTTACGCCGATGCAAGTTTGACACTAATCTAGATGACTCTAAGTCTCGATCTAGATACATATTGAAAGTGGGAGCAATTAGCTAAAGTAGCTCCATGCAGAGCATTGTTGACATAGAAATTTGCAAAATACATGAGGATCTGAATGTGGCAGACCCGTTGACTAAGATTCTCTCACAAGCAAAACATGATCACACCTTAGTACTCCTTGGGTGTTAATCACATAGCAATGTGAACTAGATTACTGAATCTAGTAAACCCTTTGGGTGTTGGTCACATAGCGATGTGAACTATGGGTGTTAATCACATGGTGATGTGAACTATTGCTGTTAAATCACATGGCGATGTGAACTAGATTATTGACTCTAGTGCAAGTGGGAGACTGAAGGAAATATGCCCTAGAGGCAATAATAAAGTTATTATTTATTTCCTTATATCATGATAAATGTTTATTATTCATGCTAGAATTGTATTAACCGGAAACATAATACATGTGTGAATACATAGACAAACAGAGTGTCACTAGTATGCCTCTACTTGACTAGCTCGTTAATCAAAGATGGTTATGTTTCCTAACCATAGACAAAAGAGTTGTTATTTGAGTAACGAGGTCACATCATTAGTTGAATGATCTGATTGACATGACCCATTCCATTAGCTTAGCACCTGATCGTTTAGTATGTTGCTATTGCTTTCTTCATGACTTATACATGTTCCTATAACTATGAGATTATGCAACTCCCGTTTGCCGGAGGAACACCTTGGGTGCAACCAAACGTCACAACGTAACTGGGTGATTATAAAGGAGCATTACAGGTGTCTCCAAAAGTAGATGTTGGGTTGGCGTATTTCGAGATTAGGATTTGTCACTCCGATTGTCGGAGAGGTATCTCTGGGCCCTCTCGGTAATGCACATCACATAAGCCTTGCAAGCACTGCAACTAATATGTTAGTTGTGAGATGATGTATTACGGAACGAGTAAAGAGACTTGCCAGTAATGAGATTGAACTAGGTATTGGATACCGACGATCGAATCTCGGGCAAGTAACATACCGATGACAAAGGGAACAACGTATGTTGTTATGCGGTCTGACCGATAAAGATCTTCGTAGAATATGTAGGAGCCAATATGGGCATCCAGGTCCCGCTATTGGTTATTGACCGGAGACGTGTCTCAGTCATGTCTACATTGTTCTCGAACCCATAGGGTCCGCACGCTTAAGGTTACGATGACAGTTATATTATGAGTTTACATGTTTTGATGTACCGAAGGAGTTCGGAGTCCCGGATGAGATTGGGGACATGACGAGGAGTCTCGAAATGGTCGAGACGTAAAGATTCATATATTGGATGATATGGTTAGGCCAAGGGGTCAAGCCCATGAGGCTTTAGATCGGTGCAAAAGGCGTTTTGCGGAGTCCAGGGGGCCAAACGCCGGAGACCCTGGCGTCTGGCCCTGGGCCAGACGCCGAGGCCCATGGCGTCTGGGCCAGACGCCAAGGATTGTGGCGTTTGGTCCTGGAGTCCGAGTGGGACTCTTGCCTTTCGGGAAAAACCGACTTTGAGGAGGCTTTTGCACCAAGTTTCGACCCCGGGGCTCAACATATAAATAGAGGGGCAGGGCTAGCACCAAAGGAATAACAATTGATCCCTTGGATCTCTTAGCCGTGTGCGGTGCCCCCCTCCACCATAGTCCACCTCGATAATATCGTAGCGGTGCTTAGGCGAAGCCCTGCGACGGTAGAACATCAAGATCGTCACCACGCCGTCGTGCTGACGGAACTCTCCCTCGACACTCGGCTGGATCGGAGTTCGAGGGACATCATCGAGCTGAACGTGTGCTAGAACTCGGAGGTGCCGTAGTTTCGGTGCTTGATCGGTCGGGCCGTGAAGACGTACGACTACATCAACCGCGTTGTGCTAACGCTTCCGCTTACGGTCTACAAGGGTATGTAGACAACACTCTCCCCTCTCGTTGCTATACATCACCATGATCTTGCGTGTGCGTAGGAAATTTTTTGAAATTACTACGAAACCCAACAGGGGGCACCTCTAGAAACACAAGTTGATCCACGTGATCTATTCCTTAGCCGTGTGCGGTGCCCCCTGCCA
The DNA here is from genome assembly GCF_018294505.1 of Triticum aestivum. Lineage (NCBI taxonomy): Eukaryota > Viridiplantae > Streptophyta > Magnoliopsida > Poales > Poaceae > Triticum > Triticum aestivum. Next base: position 604,756,292 of record NC_057806.1, read on the forward strand.
CCATATTCCTCGATAATACTGTAGCGGAGTTTAGGCGAAGCCCTGCTACTGTAGTACATCAAGATCGTCACCACGACGTCGTGCTGACGGAACTCTTCCCCGACACTTTGCTGGATCGGAGTCCGCGGATCGTCATCGAGCTGAACGTGTGCTCGAACTCGGAGGTGCCGTAGTTTCGGTGCTTGATTGGTTGGATCGTGAAGACGTACGACTACTTCCTCTACATCGTGTCAACGCTTCCGCAGTCGGTCTGTGTTGGGTACGTAGACAACACTCTCCCCCTCGTTGCTATGCATCACATGATCTTGCGTGTGCGTAGGAAAATTTTGAAATTACTACGTTCCCCAACACATGAGAAGGTGGACGATGGTAGAAATGACGAAGCTAAGAAAGAGCAAGATGCTAAACCATTTGACAGCATGTTTCTATTTTGAAGCATCCAAACCTACTTTCATCTCAGATATTCTGCAATTTCAACAATGATCTTGTTTGTATTTTTAGCTTAGGATATTGTGCACGACCATGATACTGAGGCGGAAGATAGGAGTGCCACGACGGAATCACTATGCGAGGTAATTTGTCACACACTATCTTTTGTATGGAACTTTTTTTCTTGACATTTCTTGTCTTTGTTGTGCATGCGTACATTTGCATAGCTTTTACCATTACAACTCCATTTGCAACATATGTTGGAGTTGCAGTTTTATATCATCTGTTGGAGTTGCCCCTTTTTTGGAGATGTAAAATGCACTTTTTGGAGATGTAAATTTTTACATCTCTTGTTTTGCATCTCCAAATTTGCATCATCTATTGGAGATGCTCTAACATTTTATGCAACAACAAATACAGAAATCTTCAAGTTTGTTGCAGCGATTTAAAGAAGAAGAACTTCTTTCTACAATATCCGATCTATAAAAGGTAAAAAAATGATAAATATGATATTTCTATCGTCATCTATCTTTTAACATTCCCTAAAAAGACCATTTCAACAACAACAACAACAACAAAGCCTTTAGTCCCAAACAAGTTGGGGTAGGCTAGAGGTGAAAACCATAAGATCTCGCAGCCAACTCATGGCTCTGGCATCTGGATAGCAAGCTTCCAAGCACCCCTGTCCATAGCTAGTTGTTTGGTGGTACTCCAATCCTTCAGGTCTCTCTTAACGAACTCTTCTCATGTCAAGTTCGGTCTACCCCGACCTCTCTTGACATTCTCCGCACGCTCACTGGAGCTTCTGGAGGCATGCGCTGAATATGCCCAAACCATCTCAGACGATGTTGGACAAGCTTCTCTTCAATTGGTGCTACCCCAACTCTATCTCGTATATCATCATTCCGGACTCGATCCTTCCTCGTGTGGCCACACATCCATCTCAACATACGCATCTCCGCCACACCTAATGAACATGTCACCTTTTAGTCGGCCAACACTCAGCGCCATACAACATTGCGGGTCGAACCGTGATGTCTACTACACAACCTTCTTCTTGTAGACGTTGTTGCGCCTCCAAGTGCAGAGGTTTATCGGACAGTAGCAAATTTCCCTCAAGTGGATGACCTAAGGTTTATCAATCCGTGGGAGGCGTAGGATGAAGATGGTCTCTCTCAAACAACCCTACAACCAAATAACAAAGAGCCTCTTGAGTCCCCAACACACCCAATACAATGGTAAATTGTATAGGTGCACTAGTTCGGCGAAGAGATGGTGATACAAGTGCAATATGGATGGTAGATATAGGTTTTTGTAATCTGAAAATATAAAAACAGTAAGGTAACTATTGATAAAAGTGAGCAAAAACGGTATTGCAATGCTAGGAAACAAGGCCTAGGGTTCATACTTTCACTAGTGCAAGTTCTCTCAGCAATAATAACATAATTGGATCATATAACTATCCCTCAACATGCAACAAAGAGTCACTCCAAAGTCAATAATAGCGGAGAACAAACAAAGAGATTATTGTAGGGTACGAAACCACCTCAAAGTTATTCTTTCTGATCGATCTATTCAAGAGTCCGTAGTAAAATAACACGAAGCTATTCTTTCCGTTCGATCTATGCTAGAGTTCGTACTAGAATAACACCTTAAGACACATATCAACCAAAACCCTAATGTCACCTAGATACTCCAATGTCACCTCAAGTATCCGTGGGTGTGATTATACGATATGCATCACACAATTTCAGATTCATCTATTCAACCAACACAAAGAACTTCAAAGAGTGCACCTAAGTTTCTACCAGAGAGTAAAGACGAAGACGTGTGCCAACCCCTATGCATAGATTCCTAAGGTCACGAAACCCGCAAGTTGATTACCAAAACATACATCAAGTGAATCAATAGAATACCCCATTGTCACCACGGGTATCCCACGCAAGACATACATCAAGTGTTCTCAAATCCTTAAAGACTCAATCCGATAAGATAACTTCAAAGGAAAAACTCAATCCATTACAAGAGAGTAGAGGGGGAGAAATATCATAAGATCCAACTATAATAGCAAAGCTCGTGATCAATCAAGACCGTGTCGAATCAAGAACACGAGAGAGAGAGAGAGAGAGATCAAACACATAGCTACTGGTACATACCCTCAGCCCCGAGGGTCAACTACTCCCTCCTCGTCATGGAGAGCGTCGGGTGATGAAGATGGCCACCGGTGAGGGATCCCCTCCGGCAGGGTGCCGGAACAGGGTCCCGATTGGTTTTTGGTGGCTACAGAGGCTTGCGGCGGAGGAACTCCCGATCTAGGTTTCTTTTCAGGGGTTTCTATATTTATAGGGATTTTGGCGTCGGGAACAAGTCAGGGGGGTCTCCGAGGCGGCCATGAGGTAGGGGGCGCGCCCAGGGGGGTAGGGCGTGCCCCCACCCTCGTGGGTGCCTCGGGACTCTTCTAGCCCATCTCTGATACTCCGTGGGCTTCTTCTGGTACAAAAATAATCTCCATGAATTTTCAAGTCAATTGGACTCCGTTTGGTTTTCCTTTTCTGTGATACTCAAAGATAAGGAAAAAACGAAAACTGGCACTGGGCTCTAGGTTAATAGGTTAGTCCCAAAAATCATATAAAATAGCATATAAATGCATACAAAACATCCTAGATGGATAATATAATAGCATGGAACAATAAAAAAATTATAGATACGTTGGAGACGTATCAGCATCCCCAAGCTTAATTTCTGCTCGTCCTCGAGTAGGTAAATGATAAAAACAGAATTTTTGATGTGGAATGCGACCTAACATAATTCATCAATGTAATCTTCTTTAGTGTGGAAAGAATATTTAGATCCAAAAGATTTTAGACAAAAATTTAATATTGACATAAAAATAATAATACTTCAAGCATACTAACCAAGCAATTATGTCTTATCAAAATAACATAGCCAAAAAAGCTTATCCCTACAAAATCATATAGTTTGGCCATGCTTCATCTCCTTCACACAAAATGCTCCCATCATGCACAACCCCGATGGCAAGCCAAGCAATTGTTTCATACTTAGCCTTTTCAAACACTTTCAACTTTTACGCAATATATGAGCGCAAGCCATGGACATAACACTGTGGGTGGAATAGCATATGATGATGGAGGTTATGTGAGAAGACAAAAAAGAAGAAAGTCTCACATTGACACGACTAATCAACGGACTATGGAGATGACCATCAATTAATGTCAATGCGAGGAGTAGCGATTGTCATGCACCAGAGCTATAAATATATGAAAGCTCATCAAAAGAAACTAAGTGCGTGTGCATCCAACTTGCTTGCTCACAAAGCACGTAAACATATTTTTGTAACGCGTGAATTTTTTAGAAAATGTCATAAACATTTTTAAACGGTATGAAACATTTTTTACCTTATATATTTTTTCTAAATATGACTGATATTTGTTTCGAAATGCGTGCACATTTTTTTGAATGATACAGAACTTTTCCAAAACAACTATCGAAACTTTTTTCTACATGGTATAAACATTTATTCAAAATGTCATGAACACATTTTAGATAAACATGTTTTTAAAATATGAAGAACATTTTTGTAAAATCTTGTGTTTTTTTTCACTCAGAAATTTCATGAAAATATTTTTGAAACTCATTCATTTTTAAATATTATTACAACATTTTTCCAATGGTACAAATATTATTCTGAAATTATGCGAACAAATAATCTACAATTAGGGAACCTATATTAAATGCATCATAAACACATTTTAAAAATGAAATGAATTAATTTTCATAAATATTTATTTAGAATATTTTCAAATATAAACAAAACTAGAAGAATATAATAAAAATATAAAAAACGAATATTTTTTTAGGCAAATAAAAAATACCAACAAATGACTCAAAAGAAAACTGAATGAAACAAACCCGAGATAATGGGCTGGTTTACTTACATAGGCTGCCTGACCCAAACCGTGTTCGGCCCCTTAAGCACCAGTGCAACATCTTCTTAATCGGGGCGCTAGGCAATTGGCAGCGCGCACTCCCTTCCCCACGCCCGCCCTTTCGGGCCATCCCATGTGGGGGCGCCTTGTTTTTTCTACTAATTTTCTTCTTTTTTCCTACTGAATAGTTCTCCGCTTTCATAACCTTTGAAGGAAATATGCACTAGAGGCAATAATAAAGTTATTATTTATTTCCTTATATCATGATAAATGTTTATTATTCATGCTAGATTGTATTAACCGGAAACATAATACTTGTGTGAATACATAGACAAACTAAACATCACTAGTATGCCTCTACTTGACTAGCTCATTAATCAAAGATGGTTATGTTTCCTAACCATAGACATGTGTTGTCATTTGATTAATGGGATCACATCATTAGGAGAATGATGTGATTGACATGACCTATTCCGTTAGCCTAGCACTTGATCGTTTAGTATGTTGCTATTGCTTTCTTCATGACTTATACATGTTCCTATGACTATGAGATTATGCAACTCCCGTTTGCCGGAGGAACACTTTGTGTGCTACCAAACGTCACAACGTAACTGGGTGATTATAAAGGTGCTCTACAGGTGTCTCCAAAGGTACATGTTGGGTTGGCGTATTTCGAGATTAGGATTTGTCACTCCGATTGTCGGAGAGGTATCTCTGGGCCCTCTCGGTAATGCACATCACTTAAGCCTTGCAAGCATTGCAACTAATTAGTTAGTTGCGAGATGATGTATTACAGAACGAGTAAAGAGACTTGCCGGTAACGAGATTGAACTAGGTATTGAGATACCGACGATCAAATCTCGGGCAAGTAACATACCGATGACAAAGGGAACAACGTATGTTGTTATGCGGTCTGACCGATAAAGATCGTCGTAGAATATGTAGGAGCCAATATGAGCATCCAGGTTCCGCTATTGGTTATTGACCGGAGACATGTCTCGGTCATGTCTACATTGTTCTCGAACCCGTAGGGTCCGCACGCTTAACGTTACGATGACAGTTTCATTATGAGTTTATATATTTTGATGTACCGAAGTTTGTTCGGAGTCCCGGATGTAATCACGGACATGACAAGGAGTCTCGAAATGGTCGAGACATAAAGATCGATATATTGGACGGCTATATTCGGACACCGGAAGTGTTCCGGGTGATTTCAGAGAAAACCGGAGTGCTGGAGGGTTACCGGAACTCCCCCGGGAGAAGTAATGGGCCTTATGGGCCTTAGTGGAGAGAGAGAGGGGCTGCCAGGGTGGGCCGCGCGCCCCCTCCCCCTCTGGTCTGAATTGGACTAGGAGAGGGGGGGCGGCGCCCCCCTTTCCTTCTCCCTCTCCCCCTTCCTTTCCCCCTCCTAGTAGGAGTAGGAAAGAGGGGAGTCCTACTCCTACTAGGAGGAGGACTCCTCCTCCTTGGAGCCCCAAGGGCCGGCCGGCCTCCCCCTTGCTCCTTTATATACGGGGGCACGGGGGCACCTCTAGACACAACAATTGATCATTGATCTCTTAGCCGTGTGCGGTGCCCCCCTCCACTATAATCCTCGATATATTGTACCGATGCTTAGGCGAAGCCCTGCGACGGTAGAACATCAAGATCGTCACCACGCCGTCGTGCTGATGGAACTCATCCCCGACACTTTGCTGGATCGGAGTCTGGGGATCATCATCGAGCTGAACGTGTGCTAAAACTCGGAGGTGCCGTAGTTTCGGTGCTTGATCGGTCGGGCCGTGAAGACGTACGACTACATCAACCGCGTTGTCATAACGCTTCCGCTTTCGGTCTACGAGGGTACGTAGATAACACTCTCCCCTCTCGTTGCTATGCATCACCATGATCTTGCGTGTGAGTAGGATTTTTTTTGAAATTACTACGTTCTCAATAGTGGCATCCGAGCCTAGGTTTTATGTGTTGATGTTATTTGCATGAGTAGAACACAAGTGAGTTGTGGGCGATATAAGTCATACTGCTTACCAGCATGTCATACTTTGGTTCGACGGTATTGTTGGATGAAGCGGCCCGGGCCGACATTACGCGTACGCTTACGCGAGACTGGTTCTACCGACGTGCTTTGCACACAGGTGGCTGGCGGGTGTCAGTTTCTCCAACTTTAGTTGAACCGAGTATGGCTACGCCCGGTCCTTGCGAAGGTTAAAACAGCACCAACTTGACAAACTATCGTTGTGGTTTTGATGCGTGGGTAAGATTGGTTCTTGCTTAAGCCCGTAGCAGCCACGTAAAACTTGCAACAACAAAGTAGAGGACGTCTAACTTGTTTTTGCAGGGTATGATGTGATGTGATATGGTCAAGACGTGATGATATATTTTATTATATGAGATGATCATGTTTTGTAACCGAGTTATTGGCAACTGGCAGGAGCCATATGGTTGTCGCTTTATTGTATGCAATGCAATCGCCCTGTAATGCTTTACTTTATCACTAAGCGGTAGCGATAGTCGTAGAAGCATAAGATTGGCGAGACGACAACGATGCTACGATGGAGATCAAGGTGTCGCGCCGGTGACGATGGTGATCATGACGATGCTTCGGAGATGGAGATCACAAGCACAAGATGATGATGGCCATATCATATCACTTATATTGATTGCATGTGATGTTTATCCTTTATGCATCTTATCTTGCTTTGATTGACGGTAGCATTATAAGAAGATCTCTCACTAAATTTCAAGATAAAAGTGTTCTCCCTGAGTATGCACCGTTGCCAAAGTTCGTCGTGCCCAGACACCACGTGATGATCGGGTGTGATAAGCTCTACGTTCATCTACAACGGGTGCAAGCCAGTTTTGCACACGCAGAATACTCAGGTTAAACTTGACGAGCCTAGCATATGCAGATATGGCCTCGGAACACTGAGACCGAAAGGTCGAGCGTGAATCATATAGTAGATATGATCAACATAGTGATGTTCACCATTGAAAACTACTCCATTTCACGTGATGATCGGTTATGGTTTAGTTGATTTGGATCACGTGATCACTTAGAAGATTAGAGGGATGTCTTTCTAAGTGGGAGTTCTTAAGTAATATGATTAATTGAACTTAAATTTATCATGAACTTAGTACCTGATAGTATCTTGCTTGTTTATGTTTGATTGTAGATAGATGGCCCGTGCTGTTGTTCCGTTGAATTTTAATGCGTTCCTTGAGAAAGCAAAGTTGAAAGATGATGGTAGCAATTACACGGACTGGGTCCGTAACTTGAGGATTATCCTCATTGCTGCACAGAAGAATTAAGTCCTGGAAGCACCGCTAGGTGCCAGGCCTGCTGCTGATGCAACTGACGACGTTAAGAACGTCTGGGAGAGCAAAGCTGATGACTACTCGATAGTTCAATGTGCCATGCTTTACGGCTTAGAATCGGGTCTTCAACGATGTTTTGAACGTCATGGAGCATATGAGATGTTCCAGGAGTTGAAGTTAATATTTCAAGCAAATGCCCGGATTGAGAGATATGAAGTCTCCAATAAGTTCTATAGCTGCAAGATGGAGGAGAACAGTTCTGTCACTGAGCATATACTCAAAATGTCTGGGTATAATAATCACTTGATTCAACTGGGAGTTAATCTTCTGGATGATTGCGTCATTGACAGAATTCTCCAATCACTTCCACCTAGCTACAAGAGCTTCGTGATGAACTATAATATGCAAGGGATGGATAAGACAATTCCCGAGCTCTGCGCAATGCTAAAAGTTGCGGAGGTAGAAATCAAGAAGGAGCATCAAGTGTTGATGGTCAACAAGACCACTAGTTTCAAGAAAAAGGGCAAAGGGAAGAAGAAGGGGAACTTCAAGAAGAACAGCAAGCAAGTTGCTGCTCAAGAGAAGAAACCCAAGTCTGGACCTAAGCCTGAAACTGAGTGCTTCTACTGCAAGCAGACTGGTCACTGGAAGCGGAATTGCCCCAAGTATTTGGCGGATAAGAAGGATGACAAGGTGAACAAAGGTATATGTGATATACACGTTATTGATGTGTACCTTACTAGAGCTCGCAGTAGCACCTGGGTATTTGATACTGGTTCTGTTGCTAATATTTGCAACTCGAAACAGGGACTACGGATTAAGCGAACACTGGCGAAGGACGAGGTGACGATGCGCGTGGGAAATGGTTCCAAAGTCGTTGTGATCGCAGTCGGCACGCTACCTCTACATCTACCATCGGGATTAGTATTAGACCTAAATAATTGTTATTTGGTGCCAGCATTGAGCATGAACATTATATCTGGATCTTGTTTGATGCGAGACGGTTATTCATTTAAATCAGAGAATAATGGTTGTTCTATTTATATGAGTAATATCTTTTATTGTCATGCACCCTTGAAGAGTGGTCTATTTTTGATGAATCTCGATAGTAGTGATACACATATTCATAATGTTGAAACCAAAAGATGCAGAGTTGATAATGATAGTGCAATTTATTTGTGGCACTACCGTTTAGGTCATATCGGTGTAAACCGCATGAAGAAACTCCATACTGATGGACTTTTGGAACCTCTTGATTATGAATCGCTTGGTACTTGCGAACCGTGCCTCATGGGCAAGATGACTAAAACGCCGTTCTCCGGTACTATGGAGAGAGCAACAGATTTGTTGGAAATCATACATACAGATGTATGTGGTCCGATGAATGTTGAGGCTCATGGCGGATATCGTTATTTTCTCACCTTCACAGATGATTTAAGCAGATATGGGTATATCTACTTAATGAAACATAAGTCTGAAACATTTGAAAAGTTCAAAGAATTTCAGAGTGAAGTTGAAAATCATCGTAACAATAAAATAAAGTTTCTACGATCTGATCGTGGAGGAGAATATTTGAGTTATGAGTTTGGTCTACATTTGAAACAATGCGGAATAGTTTCGCAACTCACGCCACCCGGAACACCACAGCGTAATGGTGTGTCCGAACGTCGTAATCGTACTTTACTTGATATGGTGCGATCTATGATGTCCCTTACAGATTTACCGCTATCATTTTGGGGTTATGCTTTAGAGACGACCACATTCACGTTAAATAGGACACCATCCAAATCCGTTGAGACGAGGCCTTATGAACTGTGGTTTGGCAAGAAACCAAAGTTGTCGTTTCTGAAAGTTTGGGGCTGCGATGCTTATGTAAAAAAAACTTCAACCTGATAAGCTCGAACCCAAATCGGAGAAATGTGTCTTCATAGGATACCAAAAGGAGACTGTTGGGTACACCTTCTATCACAGATCCGAAGGCAAAACATTCGTTGCTAAGAATGGATCCTTTCTAGAGAAGGAGTTTCTCTCGAAAGAATTGAGTGGAAGGAAAGTAGAACTTGATGAGGTAACTGTACCTGCTCCCCTATTGGAAAGTAGTACATCACAGAAACCGGTTTCTGTAACACCTACACCAATTAGTGAGGAAGCTAATGATAATAATCATGAAACTTCAGAACAAGTTACTACTGAACCTCGTAGATCAACCAGAGTAAGATCCGCACCAGAGTGGTACGGTAATCCTGTTCTGGAAATCATGCTACTAGATCATGATGAACCTACGAACTATGAAGAAGCGATGGTGAGCCCAGATTCCGCAAAATGGCTTGAAGCCATGAAATCTGAGATGGGATCCATGTATGAGAACAAAGTGTGGACTTTGGTTGACTTGCCCAATGATCGGCAAGCAATTGAGAATAAATGGATCTTCAAGAAGAAGACTGACGCTGACGATAATGTTACTGTCTACAAAGCTCGACTTGTCGCAAAAGGTTTTCGACAAGTTCAAGGGATTGACTACGATGAGACATTCTCACCCATAGCGATGCTTAAGTCTGTTCGAATCATGTTAGCAATTGCCGCATTTTATGATTATGAAATTTGGCAGATGGATGTCAAAACTGCATTCCTGAATGGATTTCTGGAAGAAGAGTTGTATATGATGCAGCCGGAAGGTTTTGTCGATCCAAAAGGAACTAACAAAGTGTGCAAGCTCCAGCGATCCATCTATGGACTGGTGCAAGCCTCTCGGAGTTGGAATAAACGCTTTGATAGTGTGATCAAAGCATTTGGGTTTGTACAGAATTTTGGAGAAGCCTGTATTTACAAGAAAGTGAGTGGGAGCTCTGTAGCATTTCTGATATTATATGTGGATGACATATTACTAATGGAAATGATATAGAATTTCTGCATAGCATAAAGGGATACTTGAATAAGAGTTTTTCAATGAAAGACCTCGGTGAAGCTGCTTACATATTGGGCATTAAGATCTATAGAGATAGATCAAGACGCTTAATTGGACTTTCACAAAGCACATACCTTGACAAAATTTTGAAGAATTTCAAAATGGATCAAGCAAAGAAAGGATTCTTACCTGTGTTACAAGGTGTGAAGTTGAGTCAAACTCAATGCCCGACCACAGCAGAAGATAGAGAGAAAATGAAAGATGTTCCCTATGCTTCAGCCATAGGCTCTATCATGTATGCAATGCTGTGTACTAGACCTGACGTATGCTTAGCAATAAGTTTGGCAGGTCGGTACCAAAGTAATCCAGGAGTGGATCACTGGACAGCGGTCAAGAACATCCTAAAATACCTGAAAAGGACTAAGGATATGTTTCTCGTATATGGAGGTGACAAAGAGCTCATCGTAAATGGTTACGTTGACGCAAGCTTTGACACTGATCCAGACGATTCTAAATCGCAAACCGGATACGTGTTTACATTAAACGGTGGAGCTGTCAGTTGGTGCAGTTCTAAACAAAGCGTCGTAGCGGGATCTACATGTGAAGCGGAGTATATAGCTGCTTCAGAAGCAGCAAACGAAGGAGTCTGGATGAAGGAGTTCATATCCGATCTAGGTGTCATACCTAATGCATCGGGTCCAATGAAAATCTTTTGTGACAATACTGGTGCAATTTCCTTGGCAAAGGAATCCAGATTTCACAAGAGAACCAAGCACATCAAGAGACGCTTCAATTCCATCCGAGATCTAGTCCAGGTGGGAGACATAGAAATTTGCAAGATACATACGGATCTGAATGTAGCAGACCCGTTGACTAAGCCTCTTCCACGAGCAAAACATGATCAGCACCAAAGCTCCATGGGTGTTAGAATCATTACTATGTAATCTAGATTATTGACACTAGTGCAAGTGGGAGACTGAAGGAAATATGTCCTAGAGGCAATAATAAAGTTATTATTTATTTCCTTATATCATGATAAATGTTTATTATTCATACTAAAATTGTATTAACCGGAAACATAATACTTGTGTGAATACATAGACAAACTAAACATCACTAGTATGCCTCTACTTGATTAACTCGTTAATCGAAGATGGTTATGTTTCCTAACCATAGACATGTGTTGTCATTTGATTAACGGGATCACATCATTAGGAGAATGATGTGATTGACATGACCCATTCCATTAGCTTAGCACCCGATCGTTTAGTATGTTGCTATTGCTTTCTTCATGACTTATACATGTTCCTATGACTATGAGATTATGCAACTCCCGTTTGCCGGAGGAACACTTTGTGTGCTACCAAACGTCACAACGTAACTGGGTGATTATAAAGGTGCTCTACAGGTGTCTCCAAAGGTACATGTTGGGTTGGCATATTTCGAGATTAGGATTTGTCACTCCGATTGTCGGAGAGGTATCTCTGGGCCCTCTCGGTAATGCACATCACTTAAGCCTTGCAAGCATTGCAACTAATTAGTTAGTTGCGAGATGATGTATTACAGAACGAGTAAAGAGACTTGCCGGTAACGAGATTGAACTAGGTATTGAGATACCGACGATCGAATCTCAGGCAAGTAACATACCGATGACAAAGGGAACAACGTATGTTGTTATGCGGTCTGACCGATAAAGATCTTCGTAGAATATGTAGGAGCCAATATGAGCATCCAGGTTCCGCTATTGGTTATTGACCGAAGACGTGTCTCGGTCATGTCTACATTGTTATCGAACCCGTAGGGTCCGCACGCTTAACGTTACGATGACAGTTTCATTATGAGTTTATATATTTTGATGTACCGAAGTTTGTTCGGAGTCCCGGATGTAATCACGGACATGACGAGGAGTCTCGAAATGTTCGAGACATAAAAATCAATATACTGGACGGCTATATTCGAACACCGGAAGTGTTCTGGGTGATTTCGGAGAAAACCAGAGTGCCGAAGGGTTACCGGAACTCCCCCGGGAGAAGTAATGGGCCTTATGGGCCTTAGTGGAGAGAGAGGGGCTGCCAGGGTGGGCCGTGCGCCCCCTCCCCTCTGGTCCGAATTAGACTAGGAGAGGGGGGGCGGCGCCCCCCTTTCCTTCTCCCTCTCCCCCTTCCTTTCCCCCTCCTAGTAGGTGTAGGAAAGAGGGGAGTCCTACTCCTACTAGGAGGAAGACTCCTCCTCCTTGGCGCGCCCCAAGGGCCGGCCGGCCTCCCCCCTTGCTCCTTTATATATGGGGGCAGGGGGGCATCTCTAGACACAACAATTGATCATTGATCTCTTAGCCGTGTGCGGTGCCCCCCTCCACTATAATCCTCGATAATATTGTAGCGGTACTTAGGCGAAGCCCTGCGACGGTAGAACATCAAGATCATCACCACGCCGTCGTGCTGACGGAACTCATCCCCGGCACTTTGCTGGATCGGAGTCCGGGGATCATTATCGAGCTGAACGTGTGCTAAAACTCGGAGGTGCCGTAGTTTCGGTGCTTGATCGGTCGGTCTGTGAAGACGTACGACTAAATCAACCGCGTTGTCATAACGCTTCCGCTTTCGGTCTACGAGGGTACGTAGATAACACTCTCCCCTCTCGTTGCTATGCATCACCATGATCTTGCGTGTGCGTAGGATTTTTTTGAAATTACTACGTTCCCCAACAACCTTTTCCAACAAAGAGCCCATATTTCGTAACAACTAATTTATTAGACTCAAAAACCAACTTAAACCCTTCTCTACATAGAAGGGAGCCACTAACGAGGTTCTTCTTGATGGCGGGGACATGCTGCACGTTCTTCAGCTGCACGATCCTTCCCGAAGTAAACTTCAGATCGACCGTGCCAACACCATGAACATAAGCACTCGCGCCATTCCCCATCAATACGGACCCGTGGCCTGTGACCTGGTAAGAAGTGAATAATGAAATGTCAGCACACACATGAACACCTGCACCTGTGTCCACCCACCAATCGTTGGGCTGAAACACTGAAAAAATAGTAAACGGATTACCGTACCCAGATGCACCATTCTCATTGTTGCCCACAATCATGTTGACAGACTTGGAGTCCTGTCCTGGCTTCTTGTACTTGTTTGGGCACTTGTTGACCCAATGTTCAACCGAACCACAAGTAAAGCAGCCCTCATCCTTCTTGTTCTTCTTGAAGGTCTTCTTACCCTTCTTCTTAAAGTCGGTATTATGTTGGACACCGTTCTTTCCCTTGGGCTTGTGGGAGTTGAAGTTCTTCTGGTTCACCATATTGGCGACAGAAGTCCCTTCAGCCCCCTTTCCGTGCGAGTCTTTTGCCCTCAAATTCTGCTCAACACTCAGATGGCCAATGACATCCTCCACAGAGAATCCACACCTCTGATGTTTCAGAGTGGTGGCAAAGTTGCTCCAGGAATTAGGGAGCTTAGCGATTATGCAGCACGCGACAAACTTGCCCGGTAATTGCACTTAAGAAGCTCAAGCTCCTTAACAATGCATATTATCTCATGAGTCTGCTCCAATACAGGACAGTTTTCAACCATCTTGTAATCATGGAACTGCTCTATAATATACTCCCTCCGTCCCAAAATTCTTGTCTTAGATTTCTCTAAATGCGGATGTATCAAGTCATGTTTTAGTATTAGATACATCCGTATCTAGACGAATGTAAGACAAGAATTTTGGGACGGAGGGAGTACATCTCGCTCCCAGCATCGGCGGTCCCGAACTTAGATTCGAGCGCCTCCCACAAGTCCTTGGCGACATTCACATGTAAATATGCGTCAACCAGTTTATCTCCGATCACGCTAAGAACTGCTCCGAGGAACACAACGGTGGCCTCCTTGAACGCCTTCTCCTGTTCAAGAGCAATCGTTCCTGTAGAGACACCGGTGACCCAGAACATGTTCGTAGCCGTGAGCCATAAAGTGGTCTTAGTCTGCCAACGCTTAAAATACGTACCGGTAAACTTATCCGGTTTCAGTGCAGCGGCAAAGCCACTTGCCGAAAAATTCATACACATAATAGGTTTTTGGATTGTTGAGTAAATAGGCAATTTGTCGACTAAATTAATCCATGAGTAAATCACTAGCATGACATTGACACAAATAAACGCATACTGATATTCAGTCAAGCAAGCACATACTACGCTAATTGCAAAAAGATCTACGTATAACGCTAGCATGGCCTCCTCGTCCTCCGCTTTCACTCGAAGGTGAGGAGGAGTAGGACGGCGCTCTGGACTGCTCCGCCTCCTCGTCCTCCGCCCCACAAGGCAAGGGGCGAGATGATGTCGACGCCCTCATGGATGGTTTGGCCTCCTCATCCACCTGCTTGCTTGCATATATAGTCCCTCCGTCCGAAATTACGTGCCGTATAAATGGATGTATCTAGACGTATTTAGTTCTATATACATTCATTTTTTTCCATTTCCACGACATGTAATTCGGGACGGAGGTCCCTCCGTCCGAAAAACTTGTCTCTCAAATGGATGTATCTAGCACCAAGTTAGTGCTAGATACATCCATTTGAAGGACAAGTTTGGGACAAACTTTTTCAGACGAAGGGAGTATATGATAAAAGTTTAGATGTAGGAAACAATATATAATGCTTCAAAAAGTAATTGCATGAATAAAATGGAGCGCAGAACAGTTTGCTTACCATGATAGGCCATGCTCCAGTTGTATAAGTGCTTTGTACATCACCATACTCTACGTAGAAAGAGCAAAAGGACATGTCAATGATTGAAAAAAAATTGAAGGTACCACTAAGACGACAATATGTAGCACTAATCTAAAATATAGATTTTGACGTGTCTGAGCACTATTACTCAGACTGGAGATAGATTGTATTTATTTATATGGTCATCGCACGCAAACATATTTTCTAGTGCTTTGTTTAGATCTGTTTGTAGACCTGCATCATCACATTTGTTTATGATAATCAAGAAGTTATCCACATGTGCTACAATACATTTAGAAGCTACAAATGTCAAAATATTTCTTCCTTAAGGTATAGCCAAAAGATACTGCAACATGTAC